>NW_004524888.1:676633-710889 GCF_000260255.1 Octodon degus | reverse complement strand
CACACACACACACACACACACACACACACACACACACACTTGTTCTTTGACCTGTTTCCCATTTGGTCCAAATGCCACAGTGGTCTGACCCCTCTGTCTGCCAATTCCTGTCTATGAGCAAAGTCAGCCTGAACTGTATGCTCAACCCTCCTGTCCACTCCTTCAGACAACAAGTCTGATGCAGCTTTGCTGAAAGTCTCCTCAGCAGTCCAACCATAGCTCTGTGCCACAAAGTAGCGCACACATTCTGGAGTAGAGCTCTGTGACTGGAGCTCTGAGGGCCAGAAATTTTTCTTTGGGACTAAGTGACCACTGCAAATGAGCACCACACAGACCAAACAGTGAGCACAAATTTCACTGAAAACATATCTTTACTGAGTTGTGTGGTTTTCCTCAATTGTCTCAGCCCTCTGTGGCTGAATCTTATCTCTGGAGTGAACCAGGGCCTGGCCACAATGTCCATCCTTCAGCTTGTTCGTGGATTCTGAGAACGTTTTACCCAGGCAGCAGATGGTAGAGGAAGCCAGCCAGGCCAAAGCACAGGCTGCACACTCCCTACCTGTACAGGTAAGCTCTGCGCTTCCATCTCTCTTCACCCATCCTTCACTGGGAACACCTGGCTGCTCCACAGGCCCGTGGACATCACACTGAGCAAGCTCTCCACTTCTGGCAAAGCCCCCCACCTTTGGAGAGCATTGAGGTGCATGAGGGGCGTTCAGAGAGGTGGTCAGGAGCACAGAAGTTGGTCTTGGGACAGACCTTGATTGTGGCCCCATCCTCCTTCCATCTGGGGCAAAGACAGGCTACTGTGGGGAGCTGGTGTAGCAGGGTCCACAGGTGGCCTCACTACAGCCAAGAAAAGGAAGGCCAGTGAGAGAAGAGGGAGGGTACTGCATGGAGGCACAGACACCCCCAGCAGAGCATGGCTGGTGGGCTATGGACTGCCTGAACCAACACTGGGAACCACAAAGACTCCATGGAAGCCACGGGTCTCCCAGAGGGCCAACACACCAACCTGTACCCTGTGAAGCCTCTGCCAGGGCCTGGGCCTCACCCAGGCCACAGGAGACACCAGGCCTCTCCTCCTAACAGAATGACCACAAGGCTAGCTAACCACAGTTCCCCACAGCCCTGGCACATGCTATCCAGCAGCTCTACCCTTTGTGACCACCATACCCCCAAGAAACCAGGACAGACACAAGTCTCCCCAGCTGTGTGTGAGGCTGGTCCCAGAGCACTTGGGCCAGCCCAGCAGGCCTGACCTGGGCCCATGCCACCCTATACTCAGCCAGGAAACAGAAGTGCTCTCAGGATTTAAGGGGCTAAGGGCAGGGTGCTGGGCCCAGGGCGCAAGACTTTGATATTAGGAGCTAGGGTCACAGCTGGTCATAGCAGGCCTTCCTAGGAGGCTGGAGGAGAGATGCATCCACAAGTCCACAACCAACCCTGTGGAGTAAACTGATGGCAAGGTGGGACCCAACCAAGTAAAGGAGGGGAAAGCAGACCAGAGGGCCCTTTCCATGACAAGGACGCTGCCCATCTGTGCTGCCTGGTGAGGCTGAGAGGTGAGCTAGGATCTGGCTCCTGCATTTGACTGTAATCTACTCCAACAGAGTATACAGCTGGTGACAACCACACCAGGCCTGTCAGCCTGCCACCCACTGTCCTCCTACTTTCACATGGCCAGAGGATGCCACACAGGCCAATGACTGGCGGGCTGGCCAGCCAACACAGGCTGTGTACGAAGGTCAGCGCAGCCTGTGTTCCAGCAACCTCGCTAACTTCCTCAGGAACCGATGTGTGTCCCTCATTCAGGCACACTGCTGACCAGTTCAGAGTCCTGAGCTGATGGGCTGCACCCTCAGCACAACCTCCTGGCTTCTGGTCCACACACCTGCCCAGGAGGCCATCACATCCCAGCTGGCCCTGGGGGATACAGCTGACAGGACCAGCCAGGGCTGCACCTTCACTCCATGAGAAATGCCTTAAACAACCTGCTGCCCAGGCCTCAGGGCAGGGCTTCCTGTGCACGAGAAGTCTATAGGCTATGAGAGATGACTTATGACCAAGAAGAAGTGGGCACTGGATGGGGCCTCGACTCTCCACACCCAGGAGAGGACAGAAATACAGGTGAGGCACCCCGTGTACATGACGTCAGCTCAGACAACAGAAAAGCTGGTTGGGAAGCAGACAGGCAAACAGTGACAGCACTGGGAGCTGGGCACAGGGCACGTGGCTATCTTATTTCCAAACAGAGGCTTTAAAGTTTGCAGGATCAACGTAGAACTGAGGAATAAGGAGGGAAAGGGAGGGGAGGGGAGGAGAACAGGACAGGAAAGGATACACACAGCCTCTTCCACTCTGTGGGATGGCATATGAGGTCCCTTCCACCTGCAGCCTCACACATGGGCTGAGTCCCAGCCCACACTGCACCCCCTCTTCCACGGCACAGGTATCCTTAAGGAAGACCACTTAATTAAAGCCAAAGACAGGCTGGGAGTGATACACATCCAGTCCCAAAAGGAGAATTCTCCACAAGGGAAGTAAAAGGGGTCAACTCCCCACAATGCACAGCCACACCTTAGAGAAGCATTAATCTGTAGTTAGGAAGCTTAACAGAGGCCTGTCGCTCAGAGGGAAATGCTGAAATGGAGGACCAGGAAACACGTGAGCCCCAGACTCAAATGCTGAGGCAGGCCATCCATGGCAGTGACCAGCCCTGTCTGCAGTGCACTGAACAATGGGAACCAGGGTGTCAGTGGGCACAGACCATTCTGGGGGAACAATTGTGAGAAAGAAACCTTCCTTGTTGGGGCCACCCACCTGAGGGCAGGGGCCTGGCAGATGGCTCAGTGGAATAAGCACTTCCCTGGCAAGCGCAAGGGTCTGAGTTCAATCCCAGTTCATGGGAACACATCTGAGGGCACCTGCCTCAGATAAGAGAGTACACAGAGCCCATCCCATGTGGCCTTCGCTCCTACCCAAGGCAGTGAGTGATGGGCTAAGGGTCCAGGCCCTTAGCATGGCTCAGGCCAGGGTGAAGCTCTGTGCAGTCACTGGGCAGCGGGCCTGCTCTCCCAGACCAGGCTGGACCCCAGCAAAGCTGCCCAACCCACTAAAGTTCTAGATATCAACCATGACATAGGTGCCTGACAACTTGCTGCACTCTTCTAGAATGGGTCAACAGGGAGACCCATATGAGGGGTAACTGTGGCAGAGCAGTCAGCTTTAGACAACAGACCCACTGGACTGGGGATGTCCTCGCCCTGACCTGTTCTTTGCCTTGGACAAGGAGCCTACAGATAATGAGCAGGAAGGGCCACAGTGGAGGAGACCCTCACTATATCCTCCAGGAAACCTGGATGTATTTCCTCATACAGAAGTAGTTGATTCAACCCTCAGACCATTACTGCTCCAGCAAGCCATGAAAACAGGGAGACAGGGCTAACAAGATAGCTCGGTGGACTAAAGTGCTTGTTTAGGCAAGCTTAGGCAAGTGCAGGAACCTTGGTTCAATCCCCAGCACCACATGCCTTGTCAGCCCTGCCCCTAGGAAGGGCTGAACCAGCCAGAGTCATGTGGCGGATGCTCATATGCTTGTGATCCCAGAGCTGGGGAGGCTGAAAACAGGAGGATCACTACAAGTCCAAGCTGCATAGTAAGACCCTGTAATAACCAAGTACATTAAAAAAATAATAATAATAATAAAAAAGGAAGCAAACTCTTGGGCACAAGATCCAGGAAGACAAACCCCCAGTAGAGCATTCCACTGTGGAAACCCTTCCTGAGGGCCTGCCCTGAGTGGACACTTGAGGTGGTAGAGCCCCATGGGCAGAAGTTAGGTGGCCATACTCCACAAATGGCCATACCACATACCTGGCTTCTAGAAAGGGGGGCTCCGCCCTCTGGCCATGACCCTAAAGGGACACCTAAAGATAGATTTGGACAGCACCACTGCCAAAAGTCAGCGAGATTAACATAGTTCAACCCCCAAGGACATCTCCCACAGGGGCGAGGGAAGGCCTGTGGAATTCTTCTTAGACAGCTACAGAGGCTGGTGGTGGGGTCATCCATCCACTATGGCTTGGATTCAGGAGGCTACATTTCACTCCACATAGAATCCAAAGGTTCAGGGCACTCTATCACGGTCTTTACGAAAAACACGGTGAATGCTGCCATTGAATGCCATCCAGCAGAAGGCAGGCTCATGAAAACACTACAGTGTGTCCTTGTCCATCTTAGTCACTGGATCCAGCACCTGCAACTGCTGGGCTCTTCCCCAAAGTCAAACTGACCATGAGAGGTACACATCTTTAGCAGCTTGAGAACACTGAGGCAGCCATAAGAGCGTAACCTAAAAGATACTCAAGGGATTTGGGGAGATAGCTCATGGAATAAGTGCAAAGCTCCTGAGTTCAATCCCTGGTACCAAAAAAAAAAAAAAAAAAAAAAAAAAAAAAAAGATACTCAAAAAAGACAACTTCCAAAACTGCTTCAGAAAATAGCAAGAACCATGCCTGGGGTGACTGTGCTTGCAGTAAGGGGAACATTCTGAGGGCAAGAAAGATTAATGGCAATGTGCCTTTACTGTAATAAAGCCCTTTAAATTTAAACAGTCACCATATTTTCGGATCTCACATCAGACATATATATGAGGTTAATTATTACTTAAAACAAGGTTAGTCACACAGAGGCAGACTAAGTGCACACTAGATTTCAGGTACAACTGTCATTTTTTAAAAATACCTTTAAGTCCCATGAATAATTTTATACTGCTTATGTTTAAGATATTTGAAGTATAACTTATTAAAACTAATCCTATCTGCTCTGACTATACTTTTAATGAGGCTGTGACACTGGAACGACATATGTGGATTACACTACTTTTGCACAGGACAGTGCTGCTACAGCTTTGGCATCAAGCAGCAAGGTAGGAGCTGAGACGCTGAGCAGAACTTCAGCAACCTAACAGGGCTGGAAAGACAAAAATCAAAAATTTGGGCCCAGAGCTTATCAAAGACGAAAGGCTTTGGTAAATACACAGGCCTTCGGAAATGCTAACCACTAAAGCGGCAGATAAAACATTCCATGAGGAGACGGCAGCTCTCGCAAAGGCTGGAGCACAGCTTCAAATCAGCTCAATTCCAGGTTGGATCACGATGATCTGCTCTTATATGCACTGACTCCCAAAACCAAAAGTGAATCTAGTCTAGAGAGAAATCATCCAGAGCTTCACATTTCTCCATAATATTTTTTCTCCATAATTTTTAAACACACCAATAAAAACTGACCAGGCAGACAAAGAGACAAGAACAACAACAACAACAAGAAGTCAAACAGTAACAACACACGCCTAGATGATCTAAATATTTTAGTTATCAGACAGACTTTAATTCCTGGAATGAGTGTGGTCAAGAAAATAGAAAGATGAAACCTTTCAGGGGCTGGGGAGATGGCTCAGTAGAATAAGCGCTTCCCTGGCAAGCGCAAAGGCCTGAGTTCAATCTCAGGCTCCGCCAAAAAAAATAAAGAAAAGAGGCTAACTTTTAGATCCTTCGGTTCGTGAGCATGATGACTAGGTGTTCATGCTTTATGCATGAAATATACCTCCCTAAAACCTTGTTACGACGTGGGCACATTACCCATCTGACGTGAAATAACCTTTCACCACAATTGAAATCTATGAAACAAAAGTCAAATGTAAATTTAGAACTAAAAACTAAAATTAGCAACTCAATAAACAATAACACCTCAATTCACAAACCCTTCTGTTTACAAACAATTCAGTTCACAAACAAAAGCAGTAAGCAAAATGGAAGTCAGGAAAAAAAAAAAATGGAAGTCAGTCTTGCTTCCATTGGCAAGCTTCACATCACGTTGACAAACATGACCACAGCCATCTTCCCCCCACACACACACACCCAGTCACCTTCTCCAAAACTGTAAAGCAAACTGAGTTCAGAAACCAAGGTGCTGCTATGTAGGTTTAACAGAAGACTATGGAGTAATACCTTTAATGCTGGAGAGGAAAAAAAAAAGCTAACTTTACATTCTGCAAAAATATTCTTCAAATAAGAATAACCGTGGAGGGCCAGTGAGATAGCTCAGTGGAGTAAGCACCTGCTTATGCAAGCACAGGGACTAGGGTTTGATCCCGGGCACCAAATGCAGCGCCAGCCCTGCCCCCGCTCTTGGGCAGGCCGAGCCGGGCACTGAGTCTGGGCATGGTGGCACATACCTGTAATCCCAGCACTGGGGAGGCTTAAAACAGAAGGATCACTACAAGTCTGAGCTGCACAGTGAGACCATGTACGAAATACATAAAAAATAAATAAATGAAAATGGTCCAGACAAACACATCATCCCTGACAAACAGGTATAAATGAAAAACAAAGGGTAAAACTCCAAATAAAAGAGAAAATTATCTCAGATCAAACTGCTGAGAAAAACAGAAAGCAAGGGGAAAGGCAGATGGGTTATTCTCTTAATATTGACTATATAAGGAAACAATAAAATGACATGTGACACATAAAATGGGCAGGGTGGGGCTGGAGAGATGGCTCAGTGGAACACGTGCTTCCCTGGCAAGCACAAGGGTTTGAATTCAATCCCTGGTTCTGGAAAAAAAAAAAAAAAAAAAAGGCTAAGATGGTAAATTTTGGGCCAGGGAGATGGCTCAGTGGAATAAGCGCTTCCATGGCAAGCACAGGGGCCTGAGTTCAATCCCCGATTCCGCAATAAATAAATAAATAAATTAATTAATTAATTAAAAAAAATGGACAGGGTTCAATTACCTAATGACATCACAAATAGTAGGGAGGAGTGGGTAAACAGTGTTAAATGTCCTAAGATCCTTGCTTTGCTCAGAATGTGGTAAAAGAGCTAGTTTTTATCAAAGATTAATAACTCGAGGACACACATTGGAATCTCCAGCATTGTTTCATAAAAAAATTTATGAAACAATGGATAACAAACTCTCTAAGTACAAAATCCAAATTTCCTAGAGCACAAGGAGCCAAGAATGCTTTAATTATAGGACAGACACATTTGTGAACATATTTTTGTTAAAATTATTATTTCATGCAAAGTATGCAATTGAATGATGACCCAAAGCTACAAAGATGAAAAACAAAATGAAATGAAGTGAAACGACAGATGAAAGAAGCACAGCCTTGCAGAGCCAGCTACCCCAATTATCCTGCTCTTCTACACTGTTTGGCTTTCGAGCCAGGCCTCCCTAGAATGAGCAAATGAGCAGCGAATAAGTGAATGAGTGAGAGTAAGCAGAAAATGAATGGAGAATGACTGGAGAACGAGTGAGAATGAGTGAGTGAGCAAATGAATAAAGGTGCCGAGAGAGGGAATGACTGAGTGCGTGGAGGGAATGATGGAGCGTGGAGCTGAGGCTGAGGCCTCCTGGGAGACAACTCCATGGGACCCCTTGGGAGGCGGGAGTTCTGGTCAATACTCAGTCCCAGCTGTCTCCTTCCTCTGGGCACTGCCTGGGACACACAGGGGAAGGCCCTGCACACAGGAACTTGGACATTCAGGAGGCTCCACATTCCTGCCCCAGCATGCATCACACATCATGCTCCATCTCATGTCACATGCCATGGATCATGTGCCACACATGCTTCACACACTAAGTCATTTCAACACATATCACATCACGTAGGACATGGCACATCATTCCACAGCCTTAAGTCACATATCTTGTCACACATCATACATGTCGCACCCAACACACATGTCATGCTCACATTTCATGTCACACTTAACATATCACAAACCACACACAACATACTTGGCATAGCAGGTCATGTCACAAACCACATCACATGTCACACAGCACATCATATCATGGCCTCCTTGATGATGATAAGGACCCTTCTTGTAGGAAGACGTGGCAACATCAGTGCTCACAGGACCCTCCCCTGAGGGGCGATGTAAGGTGAGCAGGGCAGCCTGCCCAAGGCCACCTGGCCCAGCCTGGCTGCAAGTGTGGCCAGACACTAGGCCCCCCTCTCCACAATGCAGATTTGTCCCCTCTGGAGCACAGCCTTGGGAGCACCCCCCAAGGGTGAGTTGTCCTCAGCACCACCACCCTGCACACTCCAGAGCCTGGGGAAGTGGAGGGAGCAAATGAAGACCAGAAAGACCAAGATGTCCCCAACTAAGGGCTCAGGAAAGGGCTGGCTGGCAGGTCTCTGCCCTCCAACCCCACGGCCTACCTGAGTCCACAGGACACACAGAGCTGCAAGAGATGGTATCCCTTGTGCAGCCGTTCTGTCTGCACACCCGGTGGTGCATGGGTTGGGAGTGGGCAAACGGACCAGCATATCCTGACTCTGAGGTGGATCTATCTTCGTCAGGTGGTGACACAGCTGAGGCACCAAATTCCTGCCTGTGGCTGCTTGCCACCCACTGCCAGCCACACTCTGCCTGGACCTTGCTCCCACCTGGGATGGAGCTGGACCATGGTCAATTGCTCCAAGCCCTCCCATTTGGAAAATTACCGGGAGTAAGGAAAGCTTCCTAAAGGTCCTGAATGCCATGGTTTCACAGATGAGCCACAGCGTCATCGGCCAAATCACTAGGACACAGCCCCAGCCCCAGCTGGGTGACTGCCACACTATTAAAGGGATAGTGGCCCACCACACACATGCATACGCACATGCAGGTCACATGCAGAGAACACTGGAGAAGAACAGCCAGCAAATGGCATGACACAAAGAGGTGAAAGCTTGCTGTGACCCAGACGACAAGAGCATGGGTAGTTCTTTCTATAAAAACATTCTTCCTCTATTATTTTTAAAATATTTCTCAGAATATAAAGCAAGTACATGTCAGGCAATGTTAATACAAAAATGCCACTTCCAGCTAAAAGAGCCCATTCCTGCTGGGCACCGTGAGAGAGCTACACAATGCCTGCAAAGCCTGCGCTCACCTAGGAATGTCACCTCTGGCTTCTCCGAAGGGAAACCATCCAAAGCCACACTACTTGTGCATCTTCTCTGAGAATCAACGCTGTATTAATTATAATAGCAGCAGAAACCAAACACCAAAGGGCCCGGCGGAGATGACACAGCATTCCACAGCCCCTGGTCCAGGAGGAAGGCAGTGGGCAGAAGGGCTCAGAGCTGTCTGCATGAACTTCACATGCTTGAGAGCAAAACCAGGGCCACACACCGCAGCTACACCCGCAGACATCCATGCTCTTCTCCTTTCCATCTCCCCAGTTCTCTGTGACCTGCAAGACTTCACAAAACTAAAAGCAGCAAGCCAGCAGCGTCTTCCCCCGTCCACCACCATGCAGCCAGGTTTGGGTCCAGCCCGAGACCCAGGCTGTGCAGCACAGCAGAGTGCTTACAGCAAGGCTATTTCCATTTCCAGGACAAGGTTACTATGGAGTTTAATCCCTCAAGTGCTCCCTTTGGCATCTGTTCTATAAATGGCTTTGGAATCTGCTCAGATATTCACTGGAGACAGAATTACCACTCCAAACGCCTCTCCCTCCCTCCGTCTCTGCCACCTGTGGGGCTCTTCCTTGAGGGGCTGCTCAATCACACTAAGCAGACGTTGAGCCCCACTGCACGCAGAGAGCAAGGGTCACCAACGGCAGAAAAGCCCCAGTCCAGGTAGGGGACAGCAGCAGACAAGCAAGGGGCAAGCCCACCGCTGTGCTGCCCAGGCACATTAAGTGAGCTTGGTATTAGAGCAAGAGAAAGGCGTACAGGAGACCTGGGTAATCCGTGACGGCGCAGCTGTGGCAGAGTGTACAATTCACCAGACACCTCAACTTGCCTGGCTGTTTCAAGATTTCCCTGGTGTCTTAGTTACTTTTCTCTCATTGCTGGGACAAAATACTCAACACCCAAAAGTAAGGAAGAAAAGCTTATTTAGCTCACAGTTTATGGAGGTTTCAGTCCATAATCAACTGGCTCCAAGGCAGGGTGGCAAGGCACAGGGGCAGCTGTTCATGGTGGCAGAAGACAGCAAAAGCAAGGACCAAAAAATGCGGGGAGAAGCAAGCCTCTTTTCCTCTTGCTATCCACGCACACCACCTCACTGCTTTCCTCTTCCACAAGCTCAGGATGTTTACCAAGTGAGGCCCCAGCCCCCTACCCCCCTGTGGAGTCACTCAGTTAAGCTTCTAAACTTCTCAGTTCTTAAATTCACAAAGATGTATCAACCATTACACCTGGTTACAAGTTAAGTGCCCCAGTCAGCTTGTGGAAGGGCTCCTCTCCCCCTGGGTTTGGCAGCCAGTGCATTTCCTTCTGGAGGCAGCCTCTCTGGTCTAGGGAGGGCCTGGCAAGGAGTGGGCACTATGTGCTGCTCCGGGCCCCCCTCAACAGTCCTCCTCACTCAGCAGGTGAAAAGCTGGAGTTTTCCATGAGTGATCAAGACAGAATGCAACTCTCTCCCCCACCCGACCCATGTCATGTCCCTGGACACCAGCCTCTTGTCATTCAGGATTCAGCACACCCAGTCACTGCCACAGCACATGCCCAAAGGAAGAGGCAGAGGAGGAGTCAAGGAAGGCCCAAGGACAAAGGCACACAGCAAGGTGGACATACGGACACATCCACTAGCTCCCAGGATGTGCCCTGCCCACTACACCAGCCATGTGGCCACCACCCTCCCTGGCATGCCAGGGGCCAGCACAGGGCAGCCAGGTGGGCCTACAGTCTCCTGTGAGCTCCAGACAAGGAGAGGGCCAAGGCAAGTAGCACTTTGCCTGTGGCACCATGGCCAGGGCAGACATGGGTCAGGGAACGTCTCTAGTACTCTCAGTCCTCACACATTTGGTCACTGCAGGTGACACAGAAGTGTCTATCACACTCCTTTTTCTTCTTGCTCCGTCAGCCAAAGCACCATAGCAATAGGAGCTCATAGAGACAGCTATGAAACCAAGAAATAAGGCCCTTTGATGGGGTCTATACTGTCCCCACAGAGATCAAGCCCACAGGGCCCTGGAAAGGGACAGGAAGAGCTCTGAGCAGCGGTGGTGCTCTGGTAAGTCCCACCCTCCACAGCATCCACTTCCCCACCCATAAAGTGGGTCACAGGCAGAACCCCACACAATCAAATCTTGGCCCAAGCCACATGAGTTCTATGGCAGTCATCCCACAGCTCAGCCCCACCCTGCCCTCCTTGTCATCTACATCCATCCATTTCTAGGGCTGCCCAGGTCCTCTGACATATCTGGGACCCAAAAAGGGTGACCCACGTCACCCTCCGAGGCCCCACGCTCACAGATGGCACACGAACACTGGGAGCCCCCAGCACGAGGTTTCTCCAGTGCCACCCCAGCTCTGTGCCATTCGGCAAACGTCAACACAAAAGATAAAATAAAATCCCTCGACAGTGCCAAAAATACTTCCCCATGGGATGAAGCTCTGCAGGCGCCAGCCTCACAGCAGCAACTGTTGCTATGGAGACCAGGCTCTAGACAGGGCGCAGGGAGGCCAGAGGGACAGAGAAAGGCAAGAGGGACAAAGGGACAGAGAAAACACTGGCCAGTGGGGGGGGGGACAGACAAAGGGGCCAAGTGAGGTGAGGGGACTGGGGGGGACAGAGAGGGAGACACAGGGGTGGGTGGAGAGGAGTTCTCGGGGTGGCCTTCAGGGGCTCTCCTAGGTGACAAGGGCCTAAGGCAAAGCCTAGCCTGTCAATGACAACTGGCCTCCAAAACATAGGCCCCACTACATCAAGGGCCAGCCTTCCCTGCCCAGGGCTGACCTGTGCTGCTGTGACACTAAAGGATGCAGTGCTGAGCACATTTGGGTCCCAACCCTGCAAAGGGAAGCCCCCACAGGGACACACATTCTGTCCCTTCCCAGGTCCAGGGAAAACTGCCCAGCAGATAAAGCTGTGGGGCATTTGCTAAGCAAAAAAACCTGTGGCTGGATGGCCAGAGGGACACAGAGTCCCTACAGATGTCAGCACCTTGATGACTTCTGCCCAGAGGCCCAGAGTCTCCTCAGGAGCCACAGCACAGGCATCCTCTGATCCCCGTAGTGACGCACACATGGCGCATGTAAGTTCACTTGCACCCCGAGCCCTCGCACAGCCTGCAAGCAGCCCCAGGCCCCTGGGCCACATCACCAAGGCCTGCCTGACTGAGGTCCCTGTGCTCACCCCCTGCCCCTCTTGGTGCCTCCAGGAATCCCTCGACGCTGCTCTGAACCCCAGGGTGCTGAGGACTTACACACGTTCTCCAAGGACAGAATCCTCGCAGTCCTCTGGCACAGAGCAGTGCATCCCACGTGGGACCCTGCAGGCTCAGTGAGGAGCCCACAGCTTGCTTCTACAGAATCTCCCCATATCAGGCCTCTTAGGTTTCCCACAACAGTGTGCTAGGGAGCACAGAGCTTAGAATAGAGGCCTGGGAGCTGCTCAAAGTGGCTCACACCTGTAATCCCAGCGCTCTGGGAGGCTGAGGCAAGAGGATTCCAAGTTCAAATCCAGCTTAAACGACTTGGTAAAACCATCTCTTGAAAGGGGTTGGGGTAGGGAGGTGCAAGTCTGTGCAAAGCTCTGGCTCTAATTCCCAAGCACAGGGTGGGTGGTGGGAGGTGGAACCCCAAGTTCTCCAGACACCCACAGCCACGCCTCAGCCCCACACCGATGCCTGCTCTCCAGCCCAAGCCTGGCACTTCTGCCCCCAACTGCTCAGGTTACTACTCTCTCAGAAGCCACGGCACCTGAGGTCCCACAATGAGCATGCGCGGATACTCTGCATCTATGCAGCCTACAGGGCCTTCTGACCTCCACTGTCTGCCTCCCCGTCAGAACTTGAGCACCCAGTTTTTTTTTGGGGGGATGGGTTCCTACTGTCCCCTTCCTCTCCCACTCCAGCACCTTGTATGTAGCTGTCATACCTACGTCCCTAAACTCTATTTTCACACACTATCTCCCAAGAGCTTTCACTGGCTCCCTCGTACCCACAGAAAAGAAGGCAGTTAAAACACTCTAGGCCAGCCTCACTCTCAGCTCCTCCCTAGCACTCACCAGGGCAGCACCACTCCAGCTTGCCATCCCAGCACCCACTGCCAGGGCTGTGCCCAGGGCGCACATGGCTACAAGCCTTGTGCTGGGGGTCCTCCAGGCATCTCTCTTCTGCTGGCCTCCAGCCCCAGGCTGCTCTCCACGCTCTGCCTTTGAGGCTGGCCAGCTGGGACAACATCCAAGCCACTGCCTGGCTGTGGCAGCAACCATTACAAACTGGGCTTGCGACCATGCTCATTTACTTACTCAATTTCAGAGATACGGCCTGAGACTAGCCATGCTTGGAGAGGCTGGGGCAGATAGGGCAGGTTCCCTGCGGCTTCGGGAAAGTCCTTCCCCAGCCCTCCCCAGCTTCCCGAGCACCGAGTTCCATCTCCCTGCTCCTTACACCATCTTGCACAGCCCTGTCTACTCTTTCTCCAGCCCTGCCACCTTCCCATTATGAAGACCTTGAAGGTGACATCAGTCCACTGCATGTGTAAGACAAGCCCCAACCTCCCACTCCTCCACTCCATCGCATGCGGTGGCACTGTGGCTACATAATGTCATGTTGCAGTTAGGGAACAAGGACACCGACACCTTCCTTATTCTACCCCCGGTGCCCCAAGATTCGGTGAGCTTTCTCACCTACTCTGTGGCCCACCAGAGCTGTGTGGCCCCTGGTTTTAACTTGCATTTTTTTTTCTTTCAATGAAAGAAGGAGACATTCCCCCTTGGTGCCTGCTCTACACTATCTCCCACAGTTGCTGCTCCAAGGGAGAAGGACAATGCTCCGTAAAGGAGCCCCACCCTTCCCACCCTCTCCCTCCCAAGAGTGTCTGGCAGGCACTGTGAACATGCCCTGGTGTCCCTAAACCTGAGGAAGTTACCTGCCAACCTCACAGCAGTAGGCGGACCAGTATGCCACAGTGACTATTAGTCACCTTTCAGCCCTCCTAATTCATCCTCCATCAGGAAACCTACCCAGGCCTCCCACATGAGAAAGAAAGCAGACAGAAACATTCTGTCCACAGGGCCTCAATTGTGTTAGCACCCAGCCCTCTCCAGAAAGCAGCCCAGAGGGCTGCAAAAGTGGCTGGGCCTGCCAAGAAGAAAGGACCCCATGGGACAGGTGGGCCCTCCGCCAGGCTGCCTCAAAGGGCTTGTCATTCCCACGGAGGTGCCCTGGTAGGCAAAGCACAGTTGCCACACACACGCACAGAGCCTGATCGAGACCTGTAGCAATGTGCCCATGCACCTGAGGCAGGAAGCCCAGGCTCAGGCACCAGGCACAGGAGCCCAGGATGTGACCAGATACAGTGCTCGGTGTCTTGCCAATGGCTCGTGCCACATTAAGGACAGACCTCACTTTCCAAGCCCACCTTGTGCCAGGGCGAATCAGGAGGGTAAGACCCCAGCATGACCTTGGCTCGACCTGGTTCCCCAGGTAGGAAGTTGGCAGTGGGCTCTTGCTTGGCCCTGCCAGGTCCCAGGGCTCTGCCCTGGCCCTTGGTGAGCAGACACAAAGGGGTGCCTGAAAACCTATCTATTAACCTCTCAGGAAAGCAGTGGCAGGGCCAGGGACGTTCCAATGTCACCATCTCGCTCCCTGCTGTGAACAGAGCATGCCTTTGTCTCTCTATCATTGCTGTCATCAAATATTTACAGAGCCTGACAGGCCATTTCAGACAGGACAGTCTCAAGCCAAATGGGCTCTTTCCAGGGCAGGGGGAGGTGCAGGTGAGCAGTGGGTCTCAAACACTTCTCAAAGGGGGGAGAGGGAGAGGTGAGGCTCCTGCAGGGCGGCGCTGTCCCTATCCTCCACAGCACACCCCATGAGGACATGTGCCCAGGCCTACAGGCCAGGCAGACTCTGGCCCTGTACCCATGAGCCATGCCATAGGAAGGAAGTGGCAAAAGCTGAGGATCAGCGCATGATCCCCATTGGCAGAGGAGCCTGGAGCAGACTCCGGCCTCACCCCTGCCCAAGCCATCATGGAGGGAATGCACAGGGCCCAGAATGGGGGGCAACAGGCACCCTGAGCAGCACAGGAAGCCAGACCCAAGGCTGAGTCCCTGCCAGGCCACATTTGGCCTCCGCAAGATCAGAGGTGTCCCTGCGACTGCACCTTTGCTGGGAAAGGGGCTGTGCAAATGCCCGTTGCCCCAAGGGTCCAAAAACAAAGCCAAAGCCACTCCCCACCATCACTGTGTGGCTTGCTTTCCAACCCACAGCCTTAGAAAACACCACCTGTCCCTTTCCATTTTCAAACTTCTCTTACGTTTTCAATCTGCTTTAGCAACATCCATTTCCAGCCCTCTCCCCTCAGCTCACTTGGGGGTGCCCTGCTCGAAGTCACCTCAAGGATGCCTGTTCGCTTTAGTGTCTCATTTCACAAAGGACAAGGGCAGGTGACTGCAGAGGCCCTGCGGCCACTCCACCCAAATGCCATGAGGGCTCCCCCTCCTGTTCCAGTGAAGACTATGGCAGGGCTGCCATTCTCCATCTCCTTGTAAAGGCTAAGGAGTCAGATAGGATGGGGGCAGGGGCAGCCAGCACAGCAGAAGTCCCACCTAGAAGCCAGCTTGGACCCTATCTGAAGCCAGCAAGCTGGCTGTAGGATGAGGCAGAAGTCCCGTCTAATACTTTCTCCTGATGTCCCAACCAAGGTGACCTCCACTGCTGCAGGTCAGAGGTGCAGACTGGCAGAGACCTTCACAGTGCTCACCACATCCACAGGATTTGTGTGGCCTTGCACACAGCAGGAAAGAGGGGTATCAGGATGCTGGGTCCTCAGGCTCCTTGCACAGATTTGGTTGGTTCCTCATTGAGGACACAGATAGGGCCAGGTCTTCCTCTAGTCCTGTCACCTCCAGGAGTTGTTCAGCAGCACTTGGGGTTGACCAAAAGGCTCTGTAGTTACATTAGGGTGATTGTAGAGGTGCACAGGACTTCAGACTGGCAGGGAGAGGGGGCAGTTCAGAAAACCTGAGGCGTGGGAGGAGGCAAACTCCTATACACAGCCTCCTCCCTACTGGCCCCTCCCTCTCCCCTCTGCAGCTTTGTGCTCTGTATGATTCTTGCCCCAAGAAACAGCCAAATTCTCTCTGGGCAACATTCCACAGACCTGTCTGGGCAGATGTCAGTGCCCTTGCTGCTGCTGGCTGACCTGACATGAAAGCAAGCTGCCCAGGACCTGTGGCTGCCGGGGCCATGAGGCCATTGGACTCCCAGTGTATTCCCTAGCATGGGGGTCTCAGGTCCACACCAGGCAATATGGAGATGTCCAGGACCCTAGGCATGAGCCACCATGCAGGCAGCCTGGTGCCCAGCTGAGAAGCAGAGCCCTATGGAGTACAGGAATTGCCCACTGTTGCAGGCCCATACAGCACAGCCAGCCCTGGCCTGGCCTGGAGGGGTGCAGAAAGCCAGGTGAGGGCCGACCTAGGCATCTGCCCACCCAGCACCCTCCAGGGAGGGGATGGCAGACAGGGCTGGCCCAGGACCCCTCACACCATGGTCGGCAGGCCACACACTGCTAGGTGGGCTGCATGCGGATGAGGAGCCCTCAGAGGTCTGGGGATTCATGACCACAAGAATATAAAAGACACACAAGAATATTAAGACAAACAAGACAGGCCTGGACCAGAGAGGAGAGTGCCACATCAGATAAAGAAGATTCAGGGTCATTCCTCTTACATTAGGTTTGGGTGAAGGTCACGTCACCTTCCCTGGAAACAACCCTTAGTGATAGCTGTCCCTTTTGTCCATATGAAATCCAAGGCCAGCACACACCACCTTGATGAAGCAAGTTCAGAACCAGCAGGTGGGGGAAAACCTGGGTCTCCTTTTGCCCCTGTCCTGGGCACACAAGATAGCCCCTAAGTCCTGAGGAGCCCAGGTCCCCACTCAGAGACAGGAGATAGCTGGCAGTGGGATTCATGGCTGGTGCCCTCCAATGAACAGCTCATAGAGCCCCAAGAGAACCTTGAGTTTTGCAGCACCAAGACTCAAAGCAAGGGTGCAACCTGGATTCAGGGAGGAGGAGGCAGGCAGGTGCCCCTAAGCCCAGGATGGCCAGAGCTTGCATGTACCTCCTTGGGCTGCCCTGCCCCACTCAGCCGCTGCCCAGGCATGCGGACACTCTGCTGCCTCCTCAGTAGGAGGGTGGCGGGGGTGCTTCCAGGAGCTGCTCTGCCCCAGAGTGGGCCCGGTGATGGCAGCACAGCACCCAGCAGCACCAGACAGGCCCAGGTCCTGACACACAGACCACAGCCCAAGCCCTCAGAATGCCAGGCCCACAGGTTAAAGAACCGTGAGGATAAACTGGTGGAGGGACCACTAGATATACAGAAGGACAACCAGTCCCAATGTTGTCCTGGGTCAGAGCCCAGACCCAAGCCAGGAGGACACCTGGCAGTGCAGCAGGGCAGGTTAACAGCTTCCCCTCAGCAGGTCGGGTGTGGCCCTGCATGGGCTCTGGGGAAGCGTCCTTGTTCCTGCCAGGAGACACCTGCTGCGGCACGCAAGGGGAAACTGGAAGTGGGTCAGAACACACAGGTACAGAGCTGCTGCCGCAGAGGAGGCGAGACAGAGTACTTCCAACACAAGCTAATGCCAGCTTTTCTGAGGACTGAACTTTATGAAATAAAAAGTTTCAGAGAAATGGAATTAGGACCACTGCCAGATGGCACGTGGGGCGTGGAAAGTCAGGTCGTACAGGAGGCAAAGGTCAAGCAGCACAGCCCACAGGTGCCTATTCCCAGGGAATAGACGGAAGCCAGTCATGCCAGTCAAACCTTTCCCAGGGGCTCTTGTAGCCAGGAAGGCCACAGGATCCTGTTTTAACAAAACAGGGTCACTGGCTAATATTCTTTAATATGGACAGAGCCATTGGAGAAATGGGCCTCTGGGCTGTTAGGTCCTGGGCCAACCAACTGCTTACTTGTCTCCTCCCTTCAAGTGTGGTTATGATGCCTGAACTGTGGCAGCCCTCCAGCTACTATGAGGCAACAAGCAACACTAGAAACAAAACTGCCAACCTGGGTGAAGAAAGTCTAAGAAAAAGACAAAAAAGTCCCATATCCCTACTTGATGCTACTGAGCTACCTCTATGGCCCTTGACTATCTCCAGATTTTAGGTTCTGGGCACACCCAAAGGTTGGTATTGGTCAGCTCAAGGCTAAAAATCTTTGCAGCCCATCTGCCACACACAAATACAGAGAAGCCTAGAAGAGAGGACACTGGAGAGAGGGTAGTCCTTCCAGGGGGGCCCCACAGGCAAAGCCAGCTTTCCATGTCCAGCTTCAAACACTGACAATGGCAGCACCACTGCATAGGCACAGGATGCCCCACTTTTTGCAGCGTCACCCAGAAAGACAATGGGAGCATCCATACTGCCACAATCCTCCACCCACACGTCCCCTTCAGGGCCCTCCTGCTCCCCAAGACACTTGTACAACGGATGAATAACACAGAGGAAGCCTGGCACTCTCCACCTTACCCCACAGCCCCACAGCTAGCAGGCATCCTAAATGCTCTTGAGCAGTCTGGCTGAGGACCTCCCAGACCTGTCCAGAGACAGGCCCTTTCCCACTGCCACCCTGTGAGCACAGACAGGAAGTTGAAGCACCTCCTCGCAGCCTCAGAGCTTCCTTTCTCCTCAGCTCAAACACAGTCCTAGGACTCAGGAGCTCACATGTGGGCAGCAGCTTTTGAGAAAGTCCTCATCAAAGCAGAGCTTCTGCCTTTCTGGCCCCTAGCTGACCCCTCAGTGTCCTAAGGGTCACCATTTGCTGCAGGGCCAGGAAGCCCAGAGCTTCAGGGAGGTGGGTATGAGGGGTGTCACCTGCTTGGACCCACAATATTTCCTTGAAGGAAAGAACACCACTCAGCGGGCACTCAGGGAGTCACTGCCCAGCCCTGTCCCTGCCTTCCCTAGAGGTCTCTCTGGAAACAGAAGCATGGGTCAGAAGAGGAACACAAGAATAGGAGCAGACCCACAACCCCAGCTCCCCACCTAAGGCCTTGAAAGTTACTCCAAAAACAAAAAGATCATTGTTCAAAAGCTCTGACACTCTGCTCACAGCTATATTTCTGAAAGGAGTGTGTGTGTGTGTGTGTGTGTGTGTGTGTACGCACACATGCGTGCGCGTGTGCGTGCATGAACAAGGACTAGTCATGTGCAAAAATAAAAGCAATTGTATTCACTTGGATTATAGTTGTTGGGCTCCCATCACCACCACCATTCCAGGAAACTTTGTGCATATAACTGTGCATTTTTCTTTCTTTTCTTAATCCACTATTTTGCAGAAAAGCTGTTGTTCGACGGAAGGCTGGAGCAGAGCGCACGAAATTTGCTAAGCTCTACCGCGGTTTCCCCTCTGGTTCCCAGCCTGCGCTGAAGGGAGACATTCACAATCAATGAGCCACAACAGACACCTTGTTATTAAGTCAGTCCGCAGTTTACTTTAGGGCTCCCTCCTGGTACTGTACATTCTGCAGGTTTGGACACATGAAAATGCCATTTGCCTCCACTCTAGTGTCGCCCAGCATAGCTTCACTGCACTGAACATCCCGGGCTCCATCTGTTTATTCCTTTCCTCCCACCCAGCCTCTGGGAACCACTCATCTTTGTATTCCTTCCATGGTTTTGCCTACTGCAGTGTGTCATCTAGTTGCAATCACACAGCCAGGGGGTCTCTGCCCTGGCCTCTTTCACCAAGTCAATGCATCTGAAATCTATCCATGTCTTTTCACAGCTTGTACACCCCATTCCTTTTGAGGGTGAACCTTCTACTGTCTGGATACTACACCAAGTCTGCGTGGTTGTTCATCTTGTGAAGGACACCTTGGTTGCTTCTAAGTTTTGACAATTATGAATAAAGCTGCTGTAAACAGCCATGTGTGGGCTTTTGTGGGGACGTATTTCAGCGTTTCATGTTTGCATAAATAAGAAGGAGGGAGACTGTTGGACTGTACGCTAAGAATGCGGTTGGGGGGGTTGGGTTTTTTATGAGAAAGTCTCAACAGGCTTCTAAAGTGGTCTGCCATTTGCATGCCCACCAGCCCTAGAAGAGAGATCCGGTTCCTCCACATCTTCACCAGCACTTGGTATTGCCAACCTTCTGCATTATGATCATTCTAACAGAGGCCTAGTAGAATATCATTGTTGTTTTAATTTTTTTTCCCAGGTGACATATGATGTTACGTACCTCTCTTATTCTTACTGACCACTAGAATATTTTCTTTGGGGAGATGTCTTCCTGTTCACATCTTTGGCCTACTTTTTTTTTTCCATAATTTTATTGAGAAACAAATAGCAATGAGATAGTTTCAAACCAAATTGGTAGGACAGTTTCAATAATTAACACATTGCATACATTCTTCCTAATGGTTAATTGCTGTACAAGATGCGGACTTGATATCTTATTTACAAACACCATTAGAACAAATCCCTCTATTCATTAAAAGAATGTAACTATATATCTATCCTAACCACTTTGAATACACAGATACCAAATGGATATTCATCTATATCCCCTTTCTTTGTTAAGTTCCATCATTTAAATACTATAGGTGTGTAAACTCAGCAAAATATTCTAAAAGAGTTCAGAGGTCCATAATAGTATTGGGTCTTCCGTTTCGCTGGCAATGTCAGAAATTGTTGACCTAAGTTCCCTACAGCTCAACATAACACCATGGCTTTACTTCTTATACTTCGTTCTTATACTTTTCTGCGGGATGGTTAAGACCAAGGTAAAGCAGGACCTATGCAACAAGAGTTGTAGCTTTTGGGTCTGATAAGGTCAGTGAAATCCCCTCAGGATTTATCCTGAGATCCTGTACCTCAGATTGTAGAATCTTTGTCAGTGTCAGCCATGTGGATGAGTCACGGCCATTGCTTGGCCAATGTGCTCTCTGTGAAAGCCTGAGAGAATGTTTTCTCTCCATGTGACTCTCCTTAGGCACACTCTACATCATCGATCACTTTCCTCTTTGGCCCCATAATCTCCTTGATCAGAAAATTTGGGACACTACCGAGTTACATGACGGTACAGTACAAGTTCTCATATGTCCTGAGTCTTAATTGACCTTGGAAGGCTAGGGCCAAAATGTTGGCTTTCCTTGCAGCCCTCCTTTTTCTCTAATTTTGGTCTGAGGCCTACTTTTTTTTTTCTCATGTGATTGTTTTCTTTTTAATATTGAGATTCAAATGTTCTGTCTTTTGGATAGGTTTTTCTTATCAGAAACATCTTTTACAAATATTTTTCCCAACTTATGGCTAATCTTTTCCTTCTGACGGTGTCTCGCACAGACAGGTTTTAAAAGAGTCCAGCTTACCAATTATTTTTTTCAAGGGTTGTACTCTGGTGTTGTATTTAGATAGTCATCACCGAGCCCAAGCTCAACCAGGTTTGCTCCTTATTAGCTCCTGAGTTTTATAGCTTGAGCCATTTGAGTTAGTCTTTGTGAAGGATGGAAGGTGTAAGGTTTGTTTTTTCTTTTTCCTTTTTCTGGCAGTACTAGGGATCAAACCCAGGCCTCAAATATTCAGCAAGTGAGCTACTCCTGAGCTACACCCCCAGCTTAGTTCTGTTTGGTAGTTTGTTTTGTTTTGTTGCACACTGCTATCCGGTTGCTCCAATTCCATTTGTTGAAAAGGCTACATTTGCACCAATGAAATTTCGTGGTTCCTTTATGAAAAAAAATCAGTTGCCTTTCTTTGTGTGGGTTTATTTTTGGGTCCTATTCACTTCTATTCATCTGTCTAGCCTTCCACCAATACCACACTGTCTTACTTGCTTTGATCCCCCCCCCCAAAAAAAAAAAAAAAAAAACCTAACTGATGGATCTACGCCCATGCAGAGGTCCACCAGGTCATCAGGGTAGCGTCAGCATGGCGTGGCAATCCCAAAATGAAGAATGAGCCACCCCTAGACTGACTTTTCCCCACAGGTCATGCAAGCTAACTTAAATTAGAGGTAGTAATCAAATAATCCAGGAAATCCTTAAAATTAAGCCCTCCAGGAACAGAACCAGATTTGAAAACTCTTGGAAGTGGGAAAATTTGCAACAGTGTTCAGGTTGTTAAACTCTACCATCCATTCCTCTCACACTTCAGTCCAAATAGGATCTCCCCCAAAGCACACACAGCCCTGGATCGCCAATGCTCATAGACAGATCCTAACTAGCTTTTCAAAAATTCCAGCTGACAGCATTCAAACCCTTTTACTTAATCTGCACTTCAAATAATAAGGAAACAGCAGCCCAGGTGCTCCAGGAAGGCTCTATTGCCCCAAAGGCATAACACCAGCTAGGACACAGGTCTCAGCTCCTCCTCATTCCCCAGGCTCAACTGGCTCCCCACTTTCCAACTCAGGTGCTTATCTTACAAGAGGGGAGAAGCCTTGTAGGCCCTCCATGTGCTCTGCACTTCTCTCAACTTCCTTCAGCCTCCACTGGCTGACATCCCAGCGCTACCCACAGATACTGCAGCAGGCTTCCTCCCCTCTGTGTGTCTGTGTGGGCAGAGACCGATAGCCAGGATCTGTAGTGGCAGTCCCTGCCTGCCAGTAAGACTCCCCAGTTTTCTCTTCACACCACTGCTGGAGGACCAGCGTCCCACCACAGCCACTGCTTAAGGTTGGGCCCCAAAGGAGATCAAGACACATAGCCCAGACCTCTGGTGCAGTGGGTCAAATTCTTCTCCATCACAGCAATAACCTGGAGCCTTGAGCCATCACCTTGGGCATCATCCAGCGATGGCCAGAAGCCAGACTCAAGCCACAAGCCCCAAGAGACACCAAGGGGCACAGAAGAGCTATGAACTGAACAACTGTGAGCTTTCTGGGCGGTGAGGGGCAGGCTCAGGACAAGCCCAGAGAGCCCTGTGGACCTACCACAGCCACAAGATGCCAGGGGTCAGGAACAAGATAACTTGGGAAAGAAGATTCCAGGAATCTGCTTCCTACCTGCATGAATCAGTATTTTGAAACACATCTGCATTGTGTAGCTTCCTCTAGTATCCCTCCCTCTTGTATAACCTGAGGCTCAGCTCCCCAAAGGCTCAGTCCCCACCTCTCTGCTGCTGGGCTGCTAAATAGGCTCACAGAGGTCTGCCTCAGAGACCCCAGCGTCCTCCAGGACCACTCCCTGCAGGCTGCAGAATGCTCTAATTGAAGCATTCTGGCCCTTCTCCAAAGTCCACACCTCCTGTCACTCCCAGCCTCAGCACCCTGCCAACCCTGAATGCCCCCCAACTCTGCCTTCTCTCCCTTCACATCCAGCCTGCATAAGTCCCATGTACTCTGCCTTCTGACACACTCACCCTCTCTTCAGCACCCAAACAGCGCCCTTCTGTGTCTGACCTACACACTGACAGTGGCCTTGTCACTGGCTTGTGGCTGGCTCACTGCCTGACCCTCAGCCCCCATCTGTTCCCAAGGCAGCCAGGGGAACGCCCTCAAAGTCTTCCCTCACCCCACTCCTGCCCAGAGCCCCCAACATGGTTCCCCCTCAGAGAAGCTGAGTCCCTCCTGGCCACGTCTACAGGCCTCCCCCACATGGCTGCTCCGAAGTCCCCCACACCAGGCTGGCTCCAACCTCAGGGCCTCCACACAGCTCAACTCTACCACCCAGTCCACAAGGACATTCTAAGGACCTGGATTCTCTCTCTACCCACTGGACCACTGACAGCTCCTTCCATCCACTGTCTCCTGGGGCCACCATCTGTCCAGCTCACTGTGGTGCTCCTGAGCCTAGAACTAGGGGCTGGCTCAACAAATGCCCACTGGAAATGGGCCTGGACTTTAGAGCCTCTCAGAACACTGGCTCCCTCTCCTTGTTCTGATGCTATTCTCTGGCCACTCGTTCATCCACAAAGCCTTGCACCATCTTAAGTATGTTCCTGGCTGCTCTCTGGAATGACAAAGCAAGCTAGGGGACACAGCCTCAGGGCTGGCAGAACTCGTCAAGTGACCAAGTGGTTGGGCTGGCCCGGGCTTTCTCTTGTTCCCAGGAGCTCAAAGCTGACACAGCTAATCACCTGGCCCATGTCCAAAAGCCCCCACCTTGTCCTCTGTGGGCACCAGCAGCAGAGACCCAGTCACACGCTGCCTTGGCCCCATGCAGCAGCCATGACATGTCCCCCTCACTGAGCGCTGGTCTGCAATCCCCTCAGCCTGGCCTGTCTGATGTGCCGTAGCCATATTTTTGGTCACTGGGATCTCAGCTTTGTCCCTTGACCACTCTGCTGTATCTGACATAAGGAAAGCAAAGGATGCAGAGCTCAACTGCCTGGACACACCAGGTGCTCAGCGGGGCTTGTGAGCACAGACATCGTCATCAGAGTTCTGGAGCCAGTACTGCAGGAGGCATCCCACTGCCCTCTCAGACTCTGTCCAGGTCTCAGGGGCTGAGCAAACACCAGCTCAGGGATAGTGTGTCAAACAGGCTGTGCCTGCCACTTTGCCCCTTACTATGAGGAGGTCTGTGGTCTCAGCTCAGGGCCCAGATAGGCAACACAGCCATGCTCTGAGTCACACAGTGACCTGGTCTTGAATGTGGCTGACCCAGGTCCTTCGGAACACCAAGGCCTCTAAGGACAACCCCAAAGGCACAGGCTCAGCTGCAGAGCACCTGCTTCCAACAGGGAATGAGCTGCAGTGCCTGACCGCCCCTTGTCCCCCACCCTGCTGGGAGCAGCAGCTTAAGCAGCTTGTCATCATCACTGACCACCCACACCTGGAGGTAGGAGGGGGCCCTGAGTGCCAAAGCTCTCACACTCCTGTGCCTGGCAGGACAGCCGTCCCCACAGGCTATCCAGACTGCCAGCACCAACCTCTTTCACCAACTAAACCAAAGCCCAGTATGGGAGCAGGGAGCAGAGCATCTTCCCCCAGAACAGACTAACTTGCTACATCTAACCAACTTCAAACTTCCAGCTCTTCCCAGAAAACTTAGCACTTCAGAAGAAAAAGAGGCAGAGTAACCAGCAGCCACGTCAGGCTGGGCTTCTCAGGGTGTCCTGTCCCTGAGAGGTGGCCAGCACTGTGGGCTCCACCAAGCTGGGATGCTGGAACCTGGCCTCTCCTCCAGCCCCCTCCCCAGCTCAACAGGATGGAAGGGAGCAGACAGGGCAGCAGTCGGGTCTCTGTGCCCTCGGAGATACCCTCAGCCTCCCTACCCCACCTGCATGATAAAGTGGACACACAGGCAATGGGGAGGCTGCAGGAACACTTAATCACCATCTGAGGACAGTGAGGGTCAGCCACATTGGTAAGCCTCCAAGGGCATCACCTCCTCCCAGGGACAGCAGACAGAGGGGACACTAAGATCTCTGGCCAGGCTGCAAGAACATGCTCAGCTGCCTTCAACACCCCACACCACTGCAGGACCTCCTGAGATCACCCCACCGGCAGCTAGCTTCCCTGCATTCCTGCCCAGCTGGGCCCAGGCAGGGCTAGGAGGAGAAGCACCTGCCCCTCAGCCTCCTTAGAACTCACACTGCTCTGGGAGGCCAGGCAGGTACTGAGCCGTCAGTCACAGACGGACGACATACACACTAGCAACCACAGGTTCCAGCACTGCAACAGCAGCACAGAGTAGCCTTCTATAGCAGGCAGTGGCGTGAGGGCCTAGGACTAGATTCCCTGACAGGAGACAGTGACAGGGAATATATAAACACAGGAATAAAGACACCCTCTTCCAGGTCCCCAGTGGAGACTGGGCAGGAGAAAGAAAGGCCAAAAAGCTGCCTCTGACAGCCCACTGACAAAGGCGTGAGCTCTGGGATCATGTTCTCAGGGACTGGTGGCCTCTAAAAGGAAAGGGAGCTCTGAGTCACATGAGACAGCATCATTCTAGCCACCTGGGTAGCCAGGAAGAGTGAGGAAGATACAAAAGTACAACACCAAAAAGATGGGACAAAGCTGTACTGACCAGCAGGAGGGAGCCAGGCAAGAGGTGGCATGGTGCCAACACATCGCCCTCATCACTCTACTGTGGCCACACTGTGCCAAGACCCCCACTCTACTGTGGTGTGGCTATACCATGGGCACCCCTACAGTTCCAATCTCCCCACCCTCTAGCACTTGGCGCTGCAGATGAGGTAAATACCCAGAACTGTGCCCCAGAGCTACCAGGTATGCCACAGCAGTAGACAACCACTCCCAGCAGGAGCAGGGATGCTAAGCTATACTGCATGCTGATAGAACAGGGGTCTGGGCAGGACCTTGGCCAAGGATGGCCACAGACGCATGAGAAAGGAGAGGGAAGAGGACAGCAGGTGGTATTTTTATTTCTTTTGTTGCTGCTGTGACACACTGGAATAAAAACTCATTCAAAAGATAAATGACAGGAGGTAATATTTTTAAATGGTCACCCCGCCCCACCCTCCAAAAACAGTTCCATTTTCAGCTTTGGCTATCTGGAGATTCAGAAGGTGAGACATCCTGCTGCCCTTGGATGTGAGATAAGCACATATTGCTCTCCCAAAAACACCCTTTCAACACAAAGTCATTGAGGGAAATCAGATGTCCTCTAAACCACACCGACTAGGTCCACAATGAAAGTGGGTCTGCCCCATGGCAAGGAACCCTGTAAGGAGCAAGTGAGCAATGCACCTCAGTTCTCCAGAAGAGAAGCCCTCCACCCCAGAAGAGAAAGGAAACAGCCACCTGCAGACACCTGGATAAACAGACGGAGGCCACACCCTGCTGAAGAGTCCTGGGTGTCTCCAAGAGGGGGACAGAGGCCTAGAGAAATACCATGACACTCCCCTAGACAAAGGAAATGCCCCCACAGACCCTGTCCTCCACAAGTAAAGGTAGACTCTCAGGACCCCATCCTCAGTGCCAAGAAATGCTGGGGTCCAAGGCACTGGATGACTATCTCCACACTGGGATAAGAAGACCCCTCCTAGGGCCAGGGAGATAAGCTCAATAGAATAAGCGCTTGCCTGGCAAGTGCAAGGCCCTGAGTTCAATCCCTAGTACTGCGAAGAAAAAAAAGAAGGCCCCTCACACCTGCTGACAGAATGTCCACCTATCACCCTCCCAGAGCAGGGCACCCCTCTGCACCATGGTAGTGGGTGAGGCCAGACCCTGTACCCCTTCTCCTAAAGGAGTCCCACTACCCTACTCCTGCCTTGATCTGAGGAGCCTACTCTAGGCAGGATCCCTGCTCCCTAGCCTACCCTACTCAGCCCTGCCCCACATCCTAGACACCAAAAACTTGCCCTTCCCATGTCTCTGCATAAAAGTTGGCTCAGGCCAGACCCCCCACACACATACCAGGACAAGTGTTTCCTCGCTTATCCCAAAATATCCCTGCCACCTCATGACCTCCTGGTCCCCACCACCTCCCAAACAGGGAGATGGCGCTGCAAGTTCTGGCACTGCAAGTTCTCAACAAGGAGGGTTTCTCTAAACTCACGCAGATACCTGTCAGGTAAAATCCTCCCAAACTGGCCCAGGAAGATGGTGGTGACCACAGCAGTACATATCGGAGTCAGTGTGAGGACAGTTTCCCTATGGTCTAGGGGGCCTCAGCAAGTCCCAAGTAGATAACATTATAGTCCCAAAGCTACCCCAGCCTTCCCACTCCTATCTACACTCCAGAAGCAAAAGACCCCGGACAGAAGCCAAGCCCCACCCCATAATGCCCTGCCCACCATGGGAAGGCACAGACTGCTGGCCTTGCCTTAAAGGGAAGGGGAATTAACAAGCTCCAAGAGTCACATGTGCCTGCAGTACCTCCGCCAGATCGGCAGGCTCAAGCTGCAGAGATCTAACTCACACCCAACCTGTTGTAGCCCCTCTGCCTGGCCCTCCATCCCCAGTAGCAACCCGGCAGTAGCACTATGGCTACTCAGAAAGCCACACTGGTCATCTGGCAAGAGCACGAAGGCAGGCAGCCAAAGCCTATGCAATTCTCCTTTACAGAGCCCCCTTCTGTAGCAAGGAAGGGTACACTACAGACCCTGCCCCACCCACCTGTGCTCTGTGTCATCAAGGCCACCTCTCAGCAAGCCCTAGAATCTGCAGGCAGGAGGGAGGAGAGCTCCTGGCCCTCTCCTAAAAGGCCTCAAACCAAGCCTGGCCCAAGCTATGCAGTCACATTTCCATGGCAGAACCAAAGGGCAGTGGGAAGGCAAGACCTCTGGGGCTCTTTGTACTAGGAGAAGGGCTGACGACAGGCAGACACCCACCACATTATCATGGCCTGAACACACACGCAGTTCACCCTGCAGGGGCTGGAGGACACAGTAAATGAATCCCATTTCTGGGCCAAAAATGCAGGCTTCCTGCAGCATGGCCAGTGGCCCTGGCAGCCAGCTTGCACTGGTCCGCATAGCCTGCATCAGCCCTGGAAGGCTAGCTAACTTTACAGGCCAGCGGGGTAAGCTTACAGCTCCTGCTAGTGAGCCCAGGCCAGGCCCTGCCTGACAGCTGCCCCCTCCAAGCCAGGGAGGGCTTGTAAACACCACTGTGACAGGCACTACCTCCCCTTCTAAGGCTGGCCCAGGACGGATAGGGTTGCCATTTATATAATCTCCCAGGGCCCCAGCTGACACAGCCAACGTGAGGGCAAGGTTATGAAAAATGCATGCCCAGGGCCTCTGCATCCAAAGAGGAGGAGGAAAGGAAGGGAAAAATGCAGGGGCATTTGGATGACTTAGCTTTAAAGATCTCTCACACATCCTGAACCTTGGAATCACAAAACTACAGGAGGATACTCGGCCTTGCCTGGTGGCCCCAGGGCCTTACCTCGTGTCACACCTCTGAGTCAAAGGAAGCCCCTGATAGCTCGGGCACCACAATCCACACTTAGCAGGATACCGGAAGAGGTTAGTTAAAAGGAAGTGAGAGCTTCCAAATCCCTCTGTCACAAAGGCATTGAAACCCCTACACTGTCTTGGCTCTACTAGATCAGTAAAGTGGGTTATGAGGACGCTACAAGGAGCACAGCTGACAGCACACCCGCGCAGTGGGTCCATTTACACCACACACTCAAGCCTTGATCTCAGGGACCAACCAAGCTAACAAACCCCACCTGTGCGCAGATATTGAACAGGCACCCCGCTGCTGGCCACCCACACAGAGGGTGACACACAAACTCGGCCGCCCCAGACATTTCCCAGGGCTGCCTAAGGACCCAAGATGGTGCCGCAACTGACCCAAGGACGCACTCCGCGAAAGCCCACGTGCAGGTAGCGTGCCCTCACCTGCAGTTCACACCAGGCCACCTCTACCCAGGTCTCGGTATCCAGTCCCTTGTAGACCGTCTTGAAGGAGCCCCGGCCCAGCTCGATGTCGAACTTGAGGAAGCGGCCGTCCAGGGAGGTGGCCACGGCCTTGAGGTCGTCCTCATCGTCCTCTTCCTCTTCAGGCTCATCCTTACGCGCGCGCCCAGGCTCGGGCTTCGCCTCGGTAGCTCCTGCGTCCTCTGGCCTTGCAACCGCCGCCCCCTGCTCCTCCTCCCGCGGACTGCAGTCGGGGACCTTGGCGACAGCAGGGTCCGGCCTGGGCTCCTGAGCGCCCGCGGGTTCTGGGCCGGGGTCCGAGGGGGCTCCCGGCTGTGCAGCAGGCGCCACGGGCGCGGAGGGCGCGGCGGGAGCGGGGGCGGTGGGGCGGCCGCGGGCGCGCTCAGCGATGAGCCGGCGAGTCTTGCAGAGCAGGAGCACCCGGCGCTGCAGGGGTTGCGGGGGCTGCACGGGGGGCGCCTCGGCAGCCTCTAGGCCGGGCGGCTCCTCCTGGTCCGACTCTACCACGCTGCGCCGCAGGAATCGCTGGGGCCCGGGCCGCGCCACCTTCGCCCGCGGCTCCGCCATGCCCGCCGGCCCCGCGCCGCGCCCGGCCTCCATCAGCGCGCCGGGGGCGTCCCGGCCGCCGCCATCGCGGTCCATCTCTGCGGGCCAAGGACACACGGCCGCGTGAGCGCCGGCCGCCGCACCTGCCCGGCCCGGCCGCGGAGGGGGCGCGGGCTGGAGAGGGCTGCAGCCGAGACAGGCGAGCTCGGCTCGGAAGAGGGCCCCCCGCACCCCGCTCAGCGCCGGGCCGCGGAGAGGGCCTGACCCCGGCCGTCCCTGGGACCCCGGGAGGGAGAACCCGCTGGGTGTCCCCGAGGGCAGGGGAGGAGGCCGGAAACAGGGGCCCGCGGCCGGCCCAGCCCCGGCCGGCAGGGGGTCTTGCGGGACTGTCCCGGGGGAGGCTGCAGAAGGGACGAGGAGGCACCGGCCGGGCGGTGGCTCCACAAAGGACGCGGGCCCGGGGCGCGGGAGGGCCGCGGGGAGGGGGCTGCGGCGGCGCGGTGGCACACAAAGGCGGCGGGCGGCGGGGACCGGCACTCACAGGGCGAGCGGGCGCCGTCCATGCCCGCGGCCAAGCGGCCGGGGCGGCGAAGCGGGCGAGGCCGCGCTCCGAGGCTGGGGTGTGCGCCCGAGGCTGGATCCTTGCTGGGGCGGGGGTCTTCGCTGGGGCTGGGGTCGCGACGCTGCTCCGCTCCTGAGTCTGCTCCCTCGGGCCGGGCCGCTGCGGGGCCGCGCTCCCGCGTGCTCCTGCCGGCTCCGCGCGCCTCCGCTCCCGCACCGGCTCCGACCCGGCGCGCGAGGGCGGGCGGGGCTTCCGCTCTTTCCCGCCCCCTGTGGGGCGGGGCCTGTCACGCCCACCTGGTTGCAGGTTAGCGGCCACCTTCGGCTGAACTCCGGACCTCTGAAGCTCTGTAGAAAGGTCCGTGGGGCTGTCGGCCAATGGAGGAAGCGGCAGCAGCTCCCTACCCCACCGTGCCAGACTTGAGAGCCTATACCAGGACAGGATGAGCAGGCTAGAAGAAGGCGCAGAGCACCCTCCCTCCCGAACCCAAGCTCGATCTAGACAAGGACCAGAACTGAAGTGTTCTTTCTGCCCTCGCTATACTCTCAGGTTCTATAAAGACCTCACCATTGTGCAGAAAGAGTGGTACCAGTGGTCACTGTGCCATAGAAGGTGGAAATTGGAAATTACCTGCCTCAAATCCCTAAGTTCCTGAGATGGAGGTTACCTTGGGATCCCTCGGATGGGGGCATATTTTCTCCCCACAGCACCCCACTTCCATCTCCTCCCTCCACTTAGAGAACCTTCTGTGACTCTGACCCCTGACAGCCCCTGTTGATGTCATCTCAGAACTTGCCTGAAATCTTGCACCATGCTAGTGACCACACTCATTTCTGAGCCCTCTGCCGGACGCCACCTTGAGCTAACACCTCGCCTCACACAAACCACTGTGATCTCTCATAGTCACTGCACCTTTTCCCAAATGCAAAAATTGGGGCACAGGGTAGATCCCAGAGTGCTCCCATCTCAGTCCCCACCCTGTGGCGTGGCACCCTGTCAGATACATGCCACCCTTTAGGGCCAAAGTTAAGTACATGGGCAGCTGGCCCTGGAGCCCTTAGCACAGGGCAGCCTGTGTGACATAGAAACCAGCAGATGCAATACTAAGCCTTCACAACTAGAAGGAAGCTTTTGCCAACCCAACTGTCACCCAGAGCAGCAGGACTTCTGGGACCCTGCTGGGCACTGGCAGCAGATGCTGGCACCAGTTGGAAATGGCTCACAAAAGCCACTATGCACATCTCTTCTGACTCTGAGTCCAGTGACACTGCTCTGCAGCGGGAAGTGGGCAATACCTGGAGCCCTAAAGAAATTACACTAAAGAACGTGGTGAACATCTCAACTCAGGACTTTCTCCCCAGAGATCTCTCATGGTTAAATGGTGTGTTTGGTACTGGGCTGGCATTCGGCCCTTGCCTGTTAATTTATGTTATCTAGCCCCATATCTACCTTTCAAGACAGGCCTGAGCATAAAGTCCAAACAAGCAAAAAGCAGAAAGGTAGGTGCCATTTCTGTGGGTCTGAGCCTCTTTAGAGACAGGACTCTGAGCTGCACCACCCAGATGGGAGGTGAAGGCTAGTGAGGGAAATGAATGTGACTCCTTCTATAGTCCCTGTGAAGCTAAAAACTCCTATTCATTCTGAGCAAATTCCAGGCCTCCCTAAATCATGGTATCCCAACCTGCAGAGTGGACTGGCCATCCTGGCTTGTGCACCTTAAGGGCTGACAATTCCTCCTAGCCTGGGTCAGTCCAGAAAGGGTACCCTGAGCCAAGGCCTGACCAAGCGAACTTCAAGACAGCATGGAGGTGACTATGTACCAGGATGCACAGTCTGGCTTTCTCCTCCTTCAGCGGCCACACTAGGGATGGCATGTGGCATCATTCCTGCCTGGTGATAGAGGAGACAACCAGCGGTTCTCTTCAGCTGCTACAGTGGCTGCCCTCCCACACTGGTAGGTATATGTAAAGTACGGCTACACTCACAAATCAAGGGGAGTCATAAGGGGAGTCATGCAGGATGTGGTGGACGGGGTGAACCTGTCTCTGACTAAGTGCTCTGTGCTGAGCACCTAACCATGACTTTACACAGTCCTGCTGACACACTTCAGATGATGGAGAACTCAATTCCTATACCAGGCCCCTGACCATTGGTAATGGTTGATACATTGTGTCAACTTAAAAACTTCAGAAGTTTAACTAAGTGACTCAGCAGGGTGCCAGAGTCCTCACTAAGCATCCTGAACAAGTGAAAGAGGAGGGCTTGGAGATGGTGTGAGTGCTATACTCACTCCTAGGGGGGTGGCCTGCTTACGACATAAGGGAAAAAGGGAGGCTTGCTCTTCTCCTTTTGCTCTTGCTGCTTTTGCTGTCTTCTGCCACCTTGAAATGTTGCCCCTCAGCCACACCACCCTGCCTTGGAGCCAGCTGAGTATGGACTTAAACCTCCACAAACTGAGAGCTAAATAAACCTTTGCTTCCTTAATGTTGGGCATCAGATATTATGTCTCAGCAACAAGACAAAAGTAACAAAGACACCATTAAAGTCCATAGACAGCCAAGAGGTGCTGGACAATGTTCCTGTCCCCTGTACAAAGAATTTCATCTGGCATCAGGTGCAGCCTTGGGATCCAGCAGGTGGAGCCTCAGGGTTCTTTGACTGGAACTTGGAAACCAGGGCTTTGAAGGAACCCTATGCATACCCTTCGCCAGGTTACTGCACATCTCTGAGCCTCTATGTCCTTGGTACTGGGACAAGGCAAATAAGCATTACCTGTAGCTTTGTTGGCTGTCCTGAAGTTCCTGGAGCCTAGGCTTGGTGCTTAGAACAGCTGTCTCAAAGAACAACTGGCCAGGTGGGCATGAATGAAACTGCATGTCACAAATGACTACATCGGGACCTGGCACAGAGACTTCCCAACTTTCAATCACTGCTCAAGGCACAGCATGGAGACCCCAACACACTCCTACCCCACACCTCTTGTCCCAGCTTCCCAAGGCTTGGCACTTCCCAATGCCCTAGGGCCATGATCACATGCATGAGACATTTCCATCTATCCTGGTGTCCCAGCCTGAGCTGGGAGCAGGTACCTGCTCCGTGAGGTGAAGGTCCAGGGCTATATCGTCAGTCTACTCAGGAGCAGCCCTGTTGCCTCTGCTTACATCAGGGCCCACTGAAGTTCACTTGGCTGATGAGGTTCTGGCCTTTCTGATTCGGATCCTAGTCCCAGGTACTAATGGGGTGCATCCTCCTCATTGGCTTCCAACAATAGGAACCCATTAGAAATGTTTTCAGGTGTGATACATGAACCAGAAAAGCACCTCAAACACTCTTCTAAGTAAGTACTAGTTACTAAGTAGGCCCTTCTTCATGATTGGAGAGGATACTCAGTTCTGGTAGGGCAGACAATGCCATTTAAAGTAAAATCATTGGTCTGGGTGTGTGGTCTAGTGGTAAAGCACTTTTCTAGAATGTGCGGGGCCCTAGATTCAATCCCAAGCACTGAGTTCATCTTTTTTTTTTTTTTTTCCAGAACTGGGGATTGAACTTAGGCCCTTGCACTTGCCAGGCAAGTGCTTATTCTACTGAGTTATCTCCCAGGGCAATCCCAAGCACTGAAAAGAAAAAAGAGAATAAAGAAAAGAAAGAAAGAGAAAATAGGGCCAGTCAGATAGCTCAGCAGACTAAAGCGCCTGTTTAGGCAGGTGCAGCAACCCCGTTCAATCCCTGGTGCACTGTGCTGGTCCCGCCCCCAGGGCTTGCTGGGACTGTGACTGAGACTGTGCATGGTGGCATGCACATGTAATCCCAGTGCTTGGGAGGCTGAAAACAAGAGGATCACTGATCTGTATAGTGAGACCCTGTACTAAATACAGGAAAGAAAGAAA
>NW_004524888.1:672161-676533 GCF_000260255.1 Octodon degus | reverse complement strand
GAGAGGGAAAGAAAAGGTATCTGTACTGGGAGAAAAAGAAGACATACAGATGTAGGATGAAAGCAGACACTAGACTCTCCCACAGCATCTATGGCCTCAGTTTCCCCATCTGTAAGGTGGGACCCAATGAGCAGGATTTACCACTGGACTTCCTATGGCCTGGTCTCACCCCTTCTCAGCCCAGGGTGTGTCACATCTGGTGGCACTTTAGCACCCTGCAGCTTAAGAAACCCTGCCTGCCTGCCCAGAAGACTGTTTGCAGTAGGGTCAGCCCCAAGGAGGCTTCAGGTCCTTTGAAAGCCTAGCACTCAGTAGGTGCTCAGCACAGGGTTCCCATCTGCAGGGTGAGCACTTGGGAAAAACCATCAACAAAGCAGACCCTGCCCTGACTACAGGGCACAGAGCGTGTCATTGCCCTGGGTTTGCTGGGAGCAGTTTCACACCGCAAGCCTCTCGGGGTTGCTCCTTGTAGGGAATTCCTGGAGTCCCAGACTTTGTGGGGGATGGATACTGAGCCTGGCTCTTAGGTGGCCTTGAAGGGCAGTCAGGTGACCATCTGTCCCAGAGGAGACCCCAGGTCCTACTACTGAGTGAACAGCCAGCCAAGCCAGGACAGATGCAAGGGACCTCACTACTCTGGCAGTCAGAGGTAGCCACAGACCACCACTGGGCAGCCTGTGAAGGGAAGGGCTTGATGTCCCTTGGACACCTTGAGTGCCAGGGACCATACCTGGTCCATCTGATGGTTCAGAACCGGGCAGTGACTGTCACTCAGAAGTGGAGGACAAAGCCTTGAGAAAAGATGGTGTGCAGAGACCACATCACCAAGGACTAAGTTAGCACAATGGCTGAGTACGCTGTCTGCTCATAATGGACATCTTGATGTCTCCAGCATGTTCTGTTCCTAGTGGCCACAAGTCTCCCAACAAAGTGGGCAAGAATCAGGAGTGATGCTGTATTTGCCAACCAGAAGTACCCAAAATTGTATGAGAGTCATGCTTGCTTTTGGCTTTCTTTGAGGAACTGAGTGTGCTGTGGGAAAGCCAGGAAGTATCCAGACTTTGCCTCTGTGGGGTATGGCCTTCCAGGGGCACCAACCCTCAGCTGCCACAAGATCCCTTTGGGCCCTTCAGAGAGGAGGTGAGGTCTTCAGAGAAAGAGTGCGTACTCCAGAAGGACTGGTTGCAGAAGTGGGTGTGAGCTGGTGTGGATGTGCCTTCTTGCCAAGCCCTAAGAGCCACCTGTGGGCAGAGCAATGGCCACCCCTGACCTCTGCTGAAGAGGGGCCACCAGATGTGGAGGACACTATTTCCCCAGACTGACCAGACTAGCCAGACTGCTCCAAACTGCACCAGGCAGCTTTTTGCTCCAGAATTTTTTTTTATTTTATTGAGAAACAAATATCAATGAGACAGTTTCAAAACATTAATAGGACAGTTTCAATAATTAATACATTATACATTGTTATCTTCTTAATGGTTATCCATAGTACAAGGTGCAGACAGACTATCTTGTCCAAACACTGTTAGTACAAATCTTTCTTCTCATTGAATTTTTGCTCCAAAAATTAGAACCAAGGATTTTGAGAGACTAGGGGTGGGTTCTGAGCCCTAGGAGTGGTAGAACCCCATTAAAGCCTTGCTAAAAATAATGACGCTGAAGATAATTATAGCCAACACCTATGAAGCTCTCAGTGGATGCTAAGCTAAGGCTTCGCAGGAATGTCTCATATCACCCTGAGGGCCCCTGGAGGTGGCACTGGTACTAGGTGAGAATACAGCACAGAGCAGCCACCCATAGTGCTGAGCTCCACGCCCAGCAGGTGTGCTCCTGGCCGTGAGCCCAGGAGGCTCTGACGTATCCGCTGAGCAGCTGCCATCTGGCCTGTCCTTCAGCCTCTGTTCCGAGCCCTCCATCACGTGAGGCTCCTCTCATGGGGCTCTGTGCTCCTGGGTAGGCAGGTGAGTCACAGCGCTCACTCACTTCCAGCCTGACCCAGCCCCAGCCCCATCTGCTTGCTGCCTTCCAGGATGTGCTCCCCGGAGCCCCAATTGATGGTGGTGTAAGTTCCCTCTCAGTGCCACTATCTTGCCTTGTGCCCGGCAGACTGACACATTTTCTAGAGAACTGTGCTAGAGCAAGACCTTTGGGAAACTTTGCACACACAAAATGACCAGCAATGTGATAGTGGTGCATAAAGACCTCCACTGAAGATCATTTATAATAAGCATTATAAATCACCTCAATATTCAGCAATCGGAAAAAGGTTAAGCAAACCATGTTACTCCTACACAATCAAATATGATCACATCATGTAAATGACATTTGTAGAGCTTTATAATGACACAGGGAAGCAATTAGAGATAATGGGAAGTGACAATGGACAGGATTAGAAGGAAACACACCAACAGGCTGCCTCTGAACACTTCCACTCCAGGCACTTTGCTTTCACTTTAGAGAAGAGGCAGTTTCTCCTAGCACCTGGCCTGGGTCTTTACAAAAGAGAGTGCAGATAGACCCATTGGTGAAACCATCAGATAAGTAGGAGGGCCAAAGGGGAGCAGTGTACACTGCACAGCACTTGTTTTAGAGGCTCAGGGACCTGACTCAAGTGCCACTGGCCATGACTTGAACTAATGTCTTTTTTTTGGCAGAACCAGGAATTGAACTCAGGCCCTTGTGCTTGAATTGAACTCAGGCCCTTGCGCTTGCCAGGGAAGCGCTTATTCCACTGAGCCATCTCCCTGGCCCTCTTTTGTCTTGTTAACATCTGTGAACTGCAGTTTTACCATTAGGCAACAAAACAAAAGAAATGCCCACTTTCCATGGCTGTGAGAGTGCCTCTGGGAGAGTCCCTTGGAAGTTCTTAGCAGCCCAGGAAGACCTCAAAATTTATTGGCTTTTGCTGCTGCTGAGAGAGCAAAGTGTGTGTGGGACAGCACAAGGGAACAGGTTTTGTGAGTTGCTTTCACCTGACTTAAGCAAACTCTTCCTGTGGCTGGGACACCAGTGCTTTCTTGCCCTGGCTTTCCCAGCAGGCCCTATTAAAATGAAAGGAATGGCTACCAAGTAGAAAGGGCATCCAGTTTGCCAGAGGCAAATTGTCCTCTCCTTGTTGTACAAGGAGATTCTGGAGCTGGTCAGTGATAGGCATGCTCAGGATGCACAGTGGTAGAGTCTGTGGACAGAGTGGAAAGAAGCCAGGCAGTGGCTGGAGCTGCACCTCCTGGATGCAAGTGGCAGGTCCTCAGGCCAGTTCTGATGATGGCTGTGCTGTGCTCTCAGCTGATGGAGCAGGGATGACTCACAGTTGGCCCAGCAGTGGTCTCTGTGCCCTAAACTTCCAATTTGCACCCAGCAGGATCTCATGCCACCAGGCAATTGGAGCACCAGAGTCCCCATGAGAAGCGGGGGACCACATTATTCTCCTTGTGTGCAGGGGAGGGTTTTTCCACTCAACAGTGAACCTGGCCTGCCTGGCTTGTGGGATTTTTCCAGACTGAAGATGTACCCATGTGGACACAGAGCCTTCATCAGTCACCTGTCAGCTCCACTGTGCCCCGGGTCTTCTGCCCACAACAGGAAATGACTGTGTTGCAGGACAGCCTGCACAGTGAGCAGGTTGAGCATCATTCACCTGGAGAAGCAGGGAAAGGTTGCCCAAAGAGGAGACTTGGGGCCTAGGATTAAGAGGTGGAGGAAGAAGGAGGAGGAGGAGGAGGAGGAGGAGGAAGAGGAGGAGGAGGGAGACAGACAGAGACAGAGAGGCAGAGAGAGAGAAGAAACTTTGGTGTCTTTTCTTAAGCATTTAAGTGAGGAGGCCTTTTAAAGATGACACACAATCCAGTAGCCACTTCCATGCAGTTAGTTCTTGTTATCACAGTAACAAATACAGGACTATTGTCTCTAGGGGAAACCAGGCACTTTCAATCAGCCTCATGCACAGACTGGCCGGTTTCCTCTTCTTCTTGCTAGATGTAGGTTTAACTCATTAACAAGGAACCCCCGGAGTGGTGCACTACACTGCACACCTGATCGAAATTCACCTGAGAAGTGACTTCTCCAGAAGGAACATCACAGTTTTCTGTGCTCAGGGACACTGGAAAGCACCACAGTCCGAGGCCAGGGTCAATTTAAACAGTAAAGTCACCAACAAAAAGCATGAGACTAAATGAAACACAGGAAAGCAGCAGCCCAAGGGACAAACAGACAAACGATATAAGGAGAGAACAGAAAAGGAGACGAATGACTCCCCAATAGGAAAAAAGAGGGCAACTTTGCTTATGCAAAGAAAAGTACCAATTAAGATTGCAATGGGACCTAAGATGTTTGAAATGCAGTGAGATAGTAAGGTTAAGCTTGATAGCCTAAA
>NW_004524888.1:668184-671191 GCF_000260255.1 Octodon degus | reverse complement strand
TCAGGTTCGATCCCCGGACCTGCCATGCCAGCCCCATTCCCGGGGCACCCTGAGAAGGCAATGAGACTGGGCATGGTGGTACATGCCTGTAATCCCAGCACTTGGGAGGCTGTTAACAGGCGGATCACTAAGAGTTCGATCTAGTAGTGAGACCCTAAACACCCTGTAGAACCTTCCTTACAAAAATACCAAAAAGAAAAAAAAAAGAAAAGACTATAAGGGGAGCCCTCTATTGGGGTGAGAAAAACAAGAAAGCTTAAAAGTGCACAGAGGGCCTGGCCATGAGATCCTCCCAGTCTTTGTTGGAGTGGAGGAGGGCAGCAATCTGCTGATGTTGACGAAAGTCACAAGGACACCTGGCCTTCAAGGCCACCATCCTACTCCTAGAAGTATGCTACTAAATATGCATCTGCACACACAGGCTCAAGGGCCGTGCGTTTCGTCACCAACGACATGCCTTTTATCTTTCCTTCAGATTGCCATGGGACTCAACTTGTTATCTGAGTTCTGTGTGCATGGGTTGCATTATCTCTGTACTTTATTCATGTTCTGTTGCTAAAAAAAAATATTGAGGATGGGCATGTTATAAAAAATAGAAGCATATTTGGCCATGTTTCTGCAGTGGTACCAGCCACCTAGTAAGGGCCTTCTCACTACATCATAACATGGCAAGACAAGTGTGCCAGAAACAGCACTTTTGCAACAAAGCCATTTCCTCAATAATTCACTAATCCATTAAGCCATGAATATATGAATGGATTAATTACTTTGTAGAGCAGGGCTTCTTGACTCAGTCACACCCCAAGGTTTCTGCCTTTCAAGACTGCCACATAAAAGACTAAGTTTCCATCATAAGAAAACTTGGATGTCTTAGTTACTCTCTCGTCACTGAGATGCAACACCTCACACCCACAGCTTTGAGGAACAGAGCTTTATTTTTGGCTCACAGTTTGTAGAGGTTTCAGTCCATAGTTGACTGGCTCCAAGGCAGGGCAGCGTGGCAGAGGAGCACCACAGAGAAGAAACAGCCCATGGCACAGTAGACAGGAAGCAGAGAGAGAGATCAAGGGAGGAGGTGGGAGGTAGACCCAGTCCACATCCCAGGGAACTCCTCTTCCATCCAGCATCCGCTTCCCAATGTCACCTTGAGCTGTAAACTCATCCGCAGACTAATCCACTAGTGCAGCATATCATACCCCTGTGGCCCAGGCAACTCTCAAAGCCCCACCTCTAAGCACATGAGGCTCTGGGGTACATGTAGATATAAACCACAACAAGGAACACATTCAAGTCTTGGCATCTGGAAAGTAAGGCCCTAGTGGCTCTGAGGGGACATCTAGATAAAAGCCATAACAATCATCAGGAGGCTGGCTCTGCTTACCTTGAAAATCTACATGAAGTCCCAGCACAGCCCGTAACATCTTGGCCTCAGTTGCTCTTCTGTTAACTACTTCACCACACAAAGACACAGAGGAGGTGGCGGGAGGGTCTCCCAGACTCCCTGGAACACCAAAGAGCTGCCCACTGAATGCTAACCTGTTCTCTCAAGCTCTGCGGTCGTCACAGACCTGCTGGGGAAGTCACAGCCTCGTGGGGCCATAGGAATGGAAAGCTCCATTTTCCAAAAGGTTTTCTGTGGGCTGTGAGTCCAAAGGAATGAAATCATTGATCAATAAACCACAGCAAAGGGGCCGGGGAGATGGCTCAGTGGAATAACTGCTTGCCTAACAAGCGCAAGGGCCTGAGTTCAATCCCTGGTTCCGCCAATAAATAAATAAATAAATAAATAAATAAATAAATAAATAAATAAATAAACAAACCACAGTAAAGACCCTTTTGGTGAACAAATACATATTGACTTTACAGGCTGTACTGGAAAGGTAACTAACCGGTCAGTGGCCACCAAAAGCATCCTTTGCTTGAAAATAAAACCTGAAATACAGTAACAGGACAGGTCAGTAACAAATTGCTCCCCAGCAGCCTCCAGCCTGGTGTTTTCCACAGCAGGATGCAGGTCTGGGAGTTGGGAGTGGCTGGGGGCCCTGGGGCTGAAGTAGGGAAAGCCAGATCCAGCCAGATCAGATAGCATTGAGAGCTAAACTGGGAGGTGCAGACGTGAGAGGTCACAGGCAGCCTTTGGCCTGGCTGAGGGCTTTGCTCAGATGCCCCATCTGGACACTCCATCCTCCTAACAGTGGAGAAACTGAGGTCCCAGGAAGAAAAGCAAGCTGCCCAAGGACATACAGCGCACAGCACTGCAGAGCCAGCTCCAGGCCCTGCCCCTGCTCCAGGGCAAAGCAGTTCACATTTCAACCCCGAGGAGTTAGTTACCTGTGAGCATTAACCAGATTAGTGAACAGAGCCATGGGGGGTGGGTGGGATGGGACGGGTGGGGTTTAAAAAGGAAAACAAAGGTGTGCATACCTGCAATCCCAGCACTCTGAGAGGCAGAGGCAGGAAAAGCTAGCATTCTTAGAGACTAGCTTGGGCAATTTAGCAACCTAGGGAAACCCTGTCTCAAGATAAAAAATGAAAATAAAAAAAGGCTTGGGATTTAGCTCAGTGTGAAGGCCCTGGGTTCAATTCCAAGTATAAGAAAGAAAGAAAGAAAGAAAGAAAGAAAGAAAGAAAGAAAGAAAGAAAGAAGAAAGAAAGAAAGAAAGAAAGAAAGAAAGAAAGAAAGAAAGAAAGAAAATAAGAGAGAAAAGAACCTGTTTTTTTTTGTTGTTGCTGTTGTTTTTTTTTAAATATATATATAGAGGCTGGGGAGATGGCTCATTAGAATAAGTGCTTCCCTGACAAGTGCAAGGGTCTCAGTTCAACCCTGGTTCCGAAAAAAAAAAAATTCTCTCTCTCTATAGATGATAGATAGATAGATAGATAGATAGATAGATAGATAGATAGATAGATAGATAGATAGATATAAGGGCCTGGGAGATGGCTCAGTACAATAAGCACTTGCCTGGCAAGCACAGGACCTGAGTTCAATCCCTGGTTCTGCAAAAAA
>NW_004524888.1:592539-668084 GCF_000260255.1 Octodon degus | reverse complement strand
AAAGGTCCAGCTTAGATAGAGATAGATATATAAATAGATAGTTATAGATAGGTATTATACATTACATTATTACATATTACATATTACACTGGAGCATACCTGTGGTTTCAGCTACTTGGGAGGCTGAGGAGGATGATCACCTGAGGCCAGGAGTTCATAGTCAACCTGGATAATATAGCTAGATCCAGTCTTCAAAAAGAAACAAGGTTAAAAGGTAGGTAATATACTTAAGAAAGGGGTGTAAAGCCATGGGATAGAATCACTAATCTGTTAATATGCACAATGCTCATGTGAATCAATATGAGAAAGGCAGCTATGCATAGATTTATCACAGAAGGTCACAGAGTGGAAGCTCTGGTCTTGCTGGGCACTTCCATGGAGCACTGAGGCTGCTCAATAGCTTCAGTATGAGTTTAGTACCCTTGGATGGGCGTGCATGTGTGTGTGTGTGTGTGTGTGTGTGTGTGTGTGTGTGTGTGTGGTACCAGGAATCAAACTCACAACCTGACACTTGCCAGGCAGGCACTGTGTCACTGAACTATATCTGCGGCCCTAGCACTTTTGTTCTTACAGGATCTGGAGTTGGAACAGGCCAGCCACAACTTCCACTCTTTGTTCCATCTCTAGGAATTTATCTCAGTGAAGATTCAAGTATAAAGTTGCTGATCTGTCAGCTATTTAAAAAGCCAGCGCCGGAGAGATAGCTCAGTAGAAAAAGCGCTTGCCTGGCAAGCGCACGGTCCGGAGTTCAATCCCCAGTACCAAAAAAAAAAAAAAAAAAGCCAAAAGGTTAGTTTCAATCCTAGGGTCCAGCCAGAGGGCGGGGTATAGGAGCATGGTGTGGTATATTCCTCCTCAGATGGGGCAGCAAGGAAAACAGCAGGGAGGGAGTTTCTTAAGGTTTTACAAATGCGTGCAGCAGTGTGCCATATTTGCACTGGTAAGAAACAATAGGTTGACCAGCTGGTGCACACTGATGAGGATGTGATGTTGATGTCTGTCTGTCCCCTCTGCTCTAGGTGCCATATTCACCATGGCACCTGCCTACAAGCTGTGCCTCTCTGGACCAGATTCAGCCAGCCTGACCACCACAAAGAGCCACCAGGATCCCTGCTGTGTCCAGTGGTCTGAGTACAGTGTCCCATGGGCTTGGCCCACAGTGAGAGCCTCAGGGATCATCTGGATTCTCAGCCCCTGTGCTCCTTTGGATATCGGCTGCTCCTCATTCAGCTGAGGCTTTAGGATGGGGACATGCCATCACATGGTCCTCAGGTAAAACATAGGCAGGCAAACCTTACTTATCCAAACCACTCAGGATTTAAGTTCATATATTATGCAGCAGACATGACTCATACATTCTTAGTTGGGTACCGGGCACTACAAGAGTTCAGTATATCAAAGAATTGCAATAAAAAAAAATTTTTAAAGACCCAATAAAGAAGGGCTGGGGAGATAGCTGAGTGATCTAAGTACCTGCCTAGCAAGCACAAGGAGCTGAGCTCAATCCCTGGTACCACATGTCATGCCATTCTGACCCTGAAACCAGGCATAATGGTGCACACCTATAATCCCAGCACTGGGGAGGCTGAGACAGGTGGATCACTACAAGTCTGAACTGTGTAGTAACAACCTGTATCAAAAAAAAAAAAAAAAAAAAAAAAAAAAAAAAAAAGGAAAAGAGGGCTGGCGAGATAGCTCAGCAGACTAAGCACCTCCTTTGGCAAGTTCAGCTACCAAGGTTCCATCCTGGATCCCACATGCTGCTCCAGCCCTGCCCCCAGAGCATGCTGAACTGGGACAGAGCTGAGCTGGTGGCACATGCCTGTAATCCCAATACTTAGGAGGCTGTAAACAGGAGGGTCACCACAAGACCAAGCTGCATAGTGAGACCCTATACCAAATACATAAATGAAAAAGAAACAAAGAAAGAAAAGAGAGAAAAGAAAGAAAGAAAGAAAGAAAGAAAGAAAGAAAGAAAGAAAGAAAGAAAGAAAGAAAGAAAGAAATGATCTCAGCAAAAAGAACTGCATAAAAATTTGCAGCAGTTGTTTCTGTTTGGGTTACTTCTGTTTCTTTTTCCCTTGTGTTATTCCACAGCTATCCTGGGTGCTGCACAGTAATACATTATGTTGAACATCTGCTGTAAACTTTTCCCAAAGCCTGAGAGAGACTGGAAAAAAATCTTTAAACTACTGTCATGATTGCTAAGGTCCTAATAATACACAGTAGAGCTACACGGCTCAAAGACAGAAAGCATAAAAAGTGTAATACAGAACAACCTAACATCTTTTGCAACCTAACCTGGTTCCCCATTCTACGTCCACCCACAGACAATACCGTTCTTGGTTTCTGTGTCATATAGAAAAATTCCGGTGGTGTTTCATTTCCTCCTTTTGTTCACACAAGAGCACGCATAGCTGCGCAGCTCAATGCTAAATTCTGAAGATCTCTCCATTCCAGGCTACACAGAGGATCCCCATTCTTTTGACAGCTGCATAATAGTCCAACATGCAGACAGGCTACTTTATCCCACCAGCCCATCCTGTGGCCCTAAGCGGGGCTGCAGTGAGCCTGTGACCCACTTGTTCCAAGACCACCCAAAGGACGAGCTCCCAGCACTGGAGCTGATGGAGTCAAAAGCTTTATGGGTCTGTAACTGTGATACAGTTCACCCAATTGCCCTCGCGAGAGGTTGCGCCAATTCACACTCCCCCCAGCAAGGCAGGGAGCATCCGTTCCCCACAGCCTTGCCCACAGAGCATGGTAATTGAATTTGGGATTAGGGAAAGAGTGGCAATTTCCATGAGTCTTGTGAGGAATGAGGCTCAGCCTCTTCCCACAGGTCTGGGGTCACTTCTACATCTCCTTTCTGCCAGCTCCAGGGCCCCTGTCCGAGACGCAGTTCTAACCTGCCTTGGCCCCTTCTTGTCTGTAAAATGGGAGTGGCTCTCTTCCTTCCTCCTTGCAGCTTCAGGAAGCATCCTTGGTGCTGACCGGGGACACGCTCTGGGTGTCCACCAAGTCATTGCTATTTACTAAAGAGGTGATGATTTGGGGTGTATGTGCTTCACCCCAGCTCCCCACCCATTCAGGATGTAACTGGGCCTCTTCTTTGATGGTGGTCCTACCACTGCTGGTACCCAGGGAGGGGTTGGACTGCCAGACACTGAGGACACAGGGCTGGTCTAGGACCTTCCCCTCCCTGCTCCTGATGCCAGGAGTTCACTCACAAGTCCCCTCCACAGACAGAAGTCCTTGTGGAACTCCCCACAACCTTTGTGCTCCACAAAGCCACCCTCCACAGAGGCATTTCCATGATCCCTCCCTGTAGAAACCATACCCACCTGATCGTAGCTGCCTCCCTGCCCACTTCAGGGCTGAACCAGCAGGATGGCAGGAGCCGAGTCCTGCCATGTGACTTTCAGGGAATTTGTGGAGTGGGGTCCTCTTTGGCTCTCCTGTGGCCTCTGAGCCCACAACAGGGCCAGGCTAGGCCCAAAGCCTGGATTCAAATTCCACCCCTGGGCCAGCCTAGCCACAGGATGCCAGAGTCAAGGCCTAGGCTGAGGCACAGCTGAACCCACCTCTTGCCTCAGTTTCCCTCTGTAGAAGGAGCCATTGGCAGTCCCATAAGGTCACTGTAGGATAGAAGGGAGTATAATAAGGCTTGGAGGAGGCAAGCAGCTCAGGTTGGGCCCCAAAGTGTCAGCAACTATACCTCCATTGAAGCCAAGAGCAAAGGAGAGTGGCTGGGCTACATCTCCCTTGTGCGCCCTGCCAAGGTAAGGGGAGGGGACTGGAACAGCTTAGCTCGGGCCCTGCCTGGATCCCTATGGGCTACAACCCCACACTCTGTCACCAGAGCCTCCAACAGGCCCATCTCCAGGCAGAGATCATTTGGGGACCTGGCCTGCCCACTCCTCTCAGACCCTTCAGGCCCAGTACCAGGGAAGCAGGCCAGAATTCCTCTCCTGACAGACACAGATGGTTCTAAATGAGGTCTAGGCATTCTCGGGGAGTCTCAAGAATCACAGAGGCATCTGGAGGCCAGTCTGGCTCTCTGGTGCACAGCCTGCTTCCTGGTGCACAAAAACTACATCTCACAAAGAACGTACACCCAGTTTCCCTCATGGAATCCTAAGCAAGCAGGGGTGAAGAGAGGGTGTTACTACTTCCCACCAGAGAGCTAACACAGCTGGAGGGCAGCTCCAGTGAGTCAGTGTCCACCATCTCATTTGAATTGCTTCAAACAATGCCTAAGAAACATTTGGGTGGTGCTAAAATATGTGTTTGGGGAGGGGGAGATCCCTCCTCCCTCAGGGCCTCAAGGCGCTGCCTGCCACATGTAAACAGGTTACCCTCCATCTGGGCCTGATGTTGGGCGTGCATCTTCACAGGTGTATTTACTGATCCCTTCACAGACCCCCCCCCCCCCCGAGTGGTCGAGTGGTCGCTGAAGCTGGGAGTTCCAGCTAGGAGCTCATGTGCAGTCTCCACGACCATCACAAGTCACAGTCTCCCCAGCCTGCATCACTCCCCCTGGCTCAGCAGACAGGGAGCCCCTGTACCCGGCTCCAGCCTCCTTCCAACCCACCCACTGGCCAAGTGGGAGAGTGTGAGTGTTGCTGAACAGACTAGAGACAAAGAGAAAGAAAGAGTGACAGAAGAAGGAAAAGTGAGAATGACAGAGTAAAGAATCTACTTGGTATATTAAAGTAGAAAATCAGCCTTTCTGGGTCAGCTTCAAGGCACGGGACAACTTCTGAGCTCTCACTGCCAGCCAGCAAGCCAGAAACAGAAATCGCAGAGAAGATAACTCAGCCTGGATTCTATGCCCTGCAGCTTTCAGGGCAGTCTTTTCTTAAAAAAAATGTTTCTTTTATTTCTTTTTTTTTTTTTTAATGGTCAGCTCAGCCCATCCTGGGGGCGGGGCTGGCATGGCATGTGGTGCTGGGGATCAACCGAGGTCCCTGCATGCTTGCCTAAGCTTGCCTAAGCAGGCACTTTAGACCACTGAGCTATCTCACCAGCTCCAAGACCACAGTCTTTTAAAGAAGCTGATTCCAGGATTTGCTGTGCACTGTTCAGGGCTAGGGTCCTCGATGTTGGTCCTAACAGGTTCTCACTGCCCCAGAGCAGGTCTGGCCAGGGACAGGTGAATCCACAAAGCCCCTGGAAGGGTCACCCTGTAGTGCTGCAGGACAGTAGCACAGTGCTTCTGTGTTATGGTGACAAATATGATATAGTAATTGACTCTGAGATAGTCTTCCTTTGGAGTTGTTTCAGAAATGTGTGCACTTGTGCATGATGCAAAAAGCCACATGATGCTGTTCAGCCTCCATCTGATGCCTACAAGCCCCTCCCGCCCTGCCCCTTCCACACCAACCCACTCCTGTCCACCAGCCTTCTAGCCCTGAAGGCTAGAAGGGGTCTGGAACAGCTTGGCTCAGCCCCTGCCTGGATCCCTATGGGCTGGTTACCAGGAGGCAGTGTAACCAGGCAGAACGGCTCAGCAATGCCTAGGGGTTCTGTGAGGAACCATGCTGCTGGGAAACATCCAGGCCTCCCTCCTTCACACTAAGAAAACCTTTTAGAAGTTGCGATATAATTCACATGTCATTAAAGTATACAATTCAGGGGCTGTTAGTGCAGTCACAAGCTTGCACAATCATCACCACCAAGTCCAGAGAATGTTCACTGCCCCCAAGGGAGCTCCTTACTCGTTAGGCTCCCTGCCACCTCTTAGCCAGCCCCCAACTACCATAAAGCTGCTTTCTGCCTCTGTGTAATTGTCCATTCCGGACATTTTGGAGCATGTAACATGCTGTCCTCTCTCTTTGGCTTCTTTCATCTCATGTTTCCAAGGCTCACTGTGTTCCACAAAGGGTCAGAGGTTCGTTCCTTTTTCTAGCTGAATAAGATCCCACTGAACTGGGCCAGTGAGATGCTCAGCAGATTAAGCACTCACTTAGGCAAGTGCAGGAACTGGGGTTTGATCTCTCCCTGGCACCACAGCCACCCTGCCCCTGGGCATGTTGAGCCGGCCACCGAGTCTGGGCATGGTGGTACATGGAGGCTGAAAACAGGAGTATCACTATGAGTCTGAGCTGCTTAGTGAGACCCTGTACCAAATACATTAAAAAAAAATAACCCACTGAATGTACACAACGGTGATCATAAAGTATGATGGGTTATTATCATTTTAAATCTTATTACAGTAAAAGACACATTACCAAGAACAGCGTGATGTGTGTTGAAGACAAGGGGTATCAATGGCAATGTCTTTTACTGTAATAAACTTTGAGTGTTCATCATATGTTCCATCACCCTCTTTTTGATTAACCATTTATGCCAACCTCTGTCCAATAGAAACCTGACAGAGTGTCCTCATACCCACTCACCGCATCTGCCACAGTGGGATACCTGGCTCTTTCCCAGAGTCACAAGGACCATGAAAAGAACGTGTTCAGCTTGATTCAGGCCATCAAGGCAGGCATGACAGCACAGCTAGTGACATCCATGGAAGAAGACTTCAAGTCTTGCTTCTGTTAATGGCCAGAAAGTTGCAGTGAGTTTTAGGTGAAGGATTTTGAGGAAGGCTAATGGCAAGATGTCCTCTAGTGTAATAAGTTCTATTTTTTAATTTATTTTGTATGTATTTGGTACAGGGCCTTGCTACTTAGCTCAGACTCATACCTCAGACTCATAGAGAGCCTCCTGTCTCAGTCTCCCCAGCACTGGATTGTAGGTGTGTGCCACCACGCCAGGCTTCCATGGCCAGCTTGGTAAGTGGCTAGCATGGCATGAGGTATCAGGGATTGAACCTGGGTCCTTTCACTTACCAGGCAGGCACTTAGACTGCTGAGCTATCTCCCTGGCCCACCAAAAGATAATCCTACACTGCACCATTTGAGAAGCCACCAAATTGCCTTCGTCACAGTGTACCCTTTTATGTCCCTACTGCAGGGTGCAGGTTCAGGCTGGCCCATGTTCTTACCAGAAGGTGCTGCTTCCCTCTTTGCCTTTCTTGGTTCTTTCTATTCCAGTCACCCTGGAGAGTGCTGCTTGGAAGTGTGTTATCTGTGACTTGTGACGTCAAGCAGTTTGCCACATGAGTTCGTCCACTTGTGCACTTTTTTTGAGAAACGCCTGTTCGGTCCTTTGCCTGCTTTTGCATTGGGTGTCAGTCTTTCTGGTGTTCAACTTCAAGAATTCTTTCTAAATTCTAGAGATTCATCCTTCAACAGAGAAGTGGCTTGCAAATATTTTATTTTGTTCTGCAGGATGACTTTTAAAAAGTTTTCCATCTTTAAAAAAAAAAAAAAAAGTTTTCCATCTTGACGAGTTCCCCTTGGTAGCTAAGTGCTCAGATGCTTTTTTTTCTTGGTGTCTGTGGCCAACAAACCCATGAATTAAGTTGGTCCTCTATGAGTCGCACGTCCTCAGCCCTCCTGCTGCCTCCTCCGCCTGGTCGCCCTGGTCCCTCCAGCTCCAGAGCCCGGTGCGCTGCGTCCCCTGCTGGTTGCCGACGGCATTGCAGACCCGCGCGGTTGGCGTGGTCCACAAGCTGGTCGCTTTATCCAAGGCTCCAGCTGGGAAAGTGACCCTTGAAGAACCAGCTCCGTAGGCTAAGCCTTCTCCCCTCCTCGCATCCTCGCACCGCCCCCCCCGAAGTTAAAACTCTTGTTCCATTCTACAGAAGAGGAAACCAAGGCTGAGGGAAGTCAAATAATGCCAAGGTTCCAGAGTTACTAAATGGAAACAAGTGACTCATTCACTCACTTAATCCTTCAACAAATATTTGTGAAGATGTACCCCAAACTGACCCTAGCTGAGTCAGGAGAAGCAGAGACGTTGCCCCTACAAACCACTTCCTGATCTACTCTGAGGGAGCTGACTTTGGGTGCTGTGGGGCCGGAGCGGGACACAGGTTTTTCTCTGCACCAGCTGGACTTCACACTTTCCAAGCAGGCTACAAGAAAAACATAAGATTTCTCTTATTTAAGAGTAAGTAAGGGGGCTGGAGAGATGGCTCAGTGGTCTAAAGCACCCACTTAGAACAAGCTTCGCAAAGCACAGGGACCGCGGTTCAATCCCCCAGCACCACATGCCAGCCAGCCCCGCCCCCGGTGGGCTGAGCTGGCCACACACACACACACACACACACACATAAATAAATAAAATTAAAAAAAAAAAGAGTAAGTAAGGAGGAGGGGGAAGTAAGTAAGGGAGCTGGGGAGATGGCTCAGTAAAATAAGCCTTGCCTGGCAAGTACAAGGGCCTGAGTTCAATCCCTGGTTCCGCCAAAAAAAAAGAAAGAAAAGAAAACCAATTTAAAAAATAAATAAATAAAAGTAAGATTTAAAATATAAAGATTCCTAGAACTTAGTAGAAACAGATCTGCGTACCACATAGCAACTGTTCTTCACTAGGTACTCTCTGCTTCCTCAGCCTCAGAAAGGCTGAACATGGCTTTCAGGGAATAGAAAGTGCATCCTCCACCTCTCAGTCACTAAGCAAGGCCTCCTAAGGAAGTTCTGGCTGTGGAGATGAGAAGTGTCCAGAAAGTTCTGAGGCATGGATGTCTTAGGGTGGAAATACACCCTTCTGCCTCTTTCCCTCCTGTTGGCTGGGATGTAAGCTTGATGGTTGGAACAAAAGCAATTATCTTGGACCCCGAGGGAGGCAGAGGCTATTTGACTGAGACAGCAGGAAGAGATAAGAAACTGTGCTCCCAAGAATGCAGAGCTGTGCCCCACCCTGCGGCTGCAGGCCCCGCAGCATGATTTCTGTGTTCTTGTGTAGAACCAGAGCTTTGCTTCTGTCGCCCAGCCACACATGCCTCTGAGTGACAAAGCTGGCACAAGGCCCAGCTCACCCCAGGCCTCCCAGCCAGGCATGCGACCTGGTCACAAAACTCTGGCCAGGGTTGGAGAGTGACATCCTGAAAGTCTGGGGTTCCTGTGAGCCTGTGAGACACTGATAAGGGAACACAGTCCAGCCCCACTGGGGCTGCTGGCCATCAGCCGTCAAGCCCCGCTGCCCATGGTTCCCCATAGTAAATGTCCCAGCTGGCCAGCAGCCTGGCCCTAACCCCAGCACCCTTGAGGCTGAGGCAGGAGGATCTAAAGTTTTAGGCCAACCTGGACAACTCACCCATTAGTAGACCCGTCTCCAAAGTCTAAAAAGAACTAGGAGTATAGCCTGGCAGTCAAATGCTTGCCTAGCATGGATGAGGCCCTGGGTTCTATCTCCAGCCCTGGGGAGGAAAAAACAAAAGAAGACGTGTTCTGGCCACGTGCCCTTCCCGCTGTGATTCTGCCAGCCGAATTTGATTTTCCTCTGGTTGGCATTTGTGCGAGGCTTCATTTCCTGGCCATCTGCTGTTTGGGTGGCAGGGAAGCCCTCTGGGTGCCAGGGAAGGATCAGAAAGAGGCCTTGACACCCAAGGGCTGAGATCCAGCCACACAGGACCCAAGGGGTGCCCAGCAGGTGTCCAGCTCCAGCCTGGGGTCTGGCCTCAGCCTCCAAGTGGCCACACTCCCTTGCCAAGGCCACTTCCCGTCTGATCGCCTGCTGTTCCTTGGAGGGCCTTGCAGTGGAGGCGGAGCCTACCTGCGCAGCCCTGCGCTGCTCACCTTGGCCAGGCCAGGGCTGTGGCCCTAGTGCCCACAGCAGGCTTGCAGATAAACAAGGCATCTGTCCCTCGTCCATATGGTGACCTCAGCCTTTAGGAGGAGGGACAGCTGGGCATGGTGGCGCATACCTGTGAGCCCAGCACTCAGGAGGTTGAGACAAGAGGATGGCTGCCAGTTCAAGGCCACCCTGGGCTACAGAGTGAGTTCGAGGCCTGGAATGCATAGTGAGATCTTATCCCAAAAAAATCAAAAAGGAAGGAAAGTCTCTTAGGTATGTATTGGAGATTGAACCAAAGGCAAGTTCTCTATTACAGTTACACCCAGCCACTTTAAAGTTTATCTACATCCGCAGCCCTTAAACTGAGAGGCAGAGGCAGAGGCAGAGGCTGAGGCAGAGGCAGAGGAAAAAGCAGAGACTAACAAACAGACAGAGACAGAGTTAGTGAGTCACTAAATTGCTTGAACCTCCAATCCTCTGCCTCAGCCTACCGGAGTGCTGGGATTATAAGTAGGCCTGCCCTGCTTGGCTCTGATACCTGCTGCCACCGGGATGAAGCAAAACCAAGGCTCTGAGTAAGACCTGGCTGGGCACACAGGGCACAGGCTGAGGACTATGCTCCCTGAAGTGCAGGCAGATTCCTGGGAACCGGAAGTGGGACAGTGGCTGAGAAGAGTAGGGAGGAGTCGCAGAAGGGGCTGGTAGTTAGAAGACAAAAGTTTGCTGAGATAAAAGATGCGGCTGACAATCTAAATCTGAACACCACTGAGCTGTATGTTTCTAAACAGTTAAGATGGTGAAAGAAAAAGGTCATGCCAAGACTACCAGCCTAGATGGAGCCCAGGACTCGGCTCACAGGAGCTCATTGCCTGGAGCAGGAATGGGGGAGGGGAGCGAGGACTCAGGTAGCGCAGGAGGGACAGGGATCGCCCTGGAGTTCCTCCACGCTGCCTGGGTGACAGCGGCGCCTGGCGCCCTCTCCTGGAAAAGGCTGGCACTGCGCTCAAGAGAAATAACCATAAAATACCGTGCACCGGGCTTTACACAGCTTAACATTTCTGCTTATTGGAGCCCACCCATTAAAAAAAAAGCTTTAACAAAGGGGCCAAATATGTTCACTGGAAGAAAGATAACCTCTTTCACAACTGGTGCTGGAAAAACTGCCTCTCCACGTGCCAGAAACTAAAACCAGACCCATGTCTATCACCATGCACTAAAGTCAAAATGGATTAAAGATCTAAATATGAAAATAGAAACACTAAACCTACTGGAAGAGAAAGTAGGTAGGTTTCTTGAAGACATAGGGCTAGGCAAAGAGTTCACTAACAAAAACTAAACTGCAAGGGAAATTCTTCAAAAAATCAATAACTGGAATCTTATTGAAAAGAAAGCTTTTGCTCATCAAAAGAAATCACCAACAGAATGAAAACTCACAAATTGAGAAAAATCTTAACCAACAGCCACTCAAAGGACTTCTATCTAGAATATATAAAGGACCCCCAAAAAAAATCAGGGCCCCAAAATTCAAAGACCCAATTCAAAAATGGACATCTGAGATGAATACACACTTCTCAGAGGAAGAAAGATAAATGGCAAATAAATATATGAAAAAATGTTCAATAGCACTAAACATTTTTGCATTTGATAAATGCAAATTAAAGCAACACTGAGATTCCATCTTACCCCAGAAAGAATGGTTATCATAAAGAAATCTGTGGGGGAAAGGAACTGTTTTCCACTGGTGGTGGGAGTGTTGACTGATACAACTTCTATGGAAATCAGTGTGGAGATTCCTCAGAAAACTAGGATTATAAGTCCCGTTCAACCCAGCTATTTCCCTTCTGAGTATTTTTTCAAAAGAAGTGAAAACATCATACCACAGCACTACATGTGCACCCGTGTTTATAGCAGCCCAATTTATCATAGCTAAATCTTGGAAACAACTCAAATGCTTATTAACTGAGGATTGGATAAAAAAAAAAGCTTTGACATTTTTATACAATGGAGTAGAACTCAGCTATAAAGGAAGATAAAATTGAGGTTTTTATTGGTAAATGGATACAATTAGAGGCTATACTCCTAAGTGAAATAAATTACACCTGTGTGTAAATCATCACAATATGTGTAAACATCATATTGTCTCCCTATTGTGAGAATCTGAAAGAGTAAATAAAATCTGAATGGTACTATAGATATGATAAAAGAGAAAGGAACCAAGCAAAAGGAATAAACGATTGGGATGAAGGAAAGGAAAAAAGGAAGGGAAAAATCATGTATGTATATACACAGAATAGCTAAGATGATTAACTATTAATTTCTACTGTACTATTAATTTCTTCTGGGTTTTTTGACAGTAGCAGTGCTTTATTTATTTATTTATTTATTTATTTATTTATTTATTTATTTTGTGGTACCAGAGATTGAACTCAGGACGCTGTGCTTGCCAGACAAGCATTTATTCTATGAGCTATCTCCCTGACCCCTTGATTTTTTATTTGTATTAAAATTATGGGCTTTTTTTTTTTTTTTTGGTGGAACCAGGGATTAAACTCAGGCCCATGTGCTTGCCAGGGAAGTGCTTACTACTGAGCCATCTCCCTGGCTGTATTGAAATTGTGTATCATTGCTAATGTCTCCTCTATTTTCTATTCTCTTTAAAATAAAAAAAAATGGATTTATAACTGAAAAAAAAGCAGATGCAGGACATGGTGGCCTTTCAATCCCTGCCACTCCAGAGGCAGAGGCAAGAAGATCCTTTGAGCCTAAGGGCCTAAGAGCTCAAGGCCACAATAGGCAACTTAGCAAGACCCATCTCCAAAAAAAGGGAAGAATAAAATATATAGCACAAAAAGATGGGAGAAATTATGGCACTTATAGTAGAAAAAGGACAAGTATCCATAATGTATTTATTTTATTTTATTTTTTAGCAAAACTGGGGATTGAACTCAGGCCCTTGCGCTTGCCAGGCAAACACTTATTCTACTGAGCCATCTCCCCAGCCCCACTGAGCCATCTCTCCAGCCCCCATAATGTATAAAGATCTCCTGCAAATCATGTCAAGGCAAACAAAACAAAACACAAGGGCTGGTGAGATAGCTCAGCAGACAAAGCACCTGCATTGGCAAGTGCAGGGTCCTAGCCAGCAACTGAGTCTGTGGTGCCGCAGGCCTGTAATCCCAGCTCTGCAGAGACTGAAAACAGGTTCACCTGAGTCCAATCTGTGTAGTAAGACCCTGTACCAAATACACACACAAAATAAATAAATAAATAAATAAATAAACCACGATAAACCCAAGTTTAACACGAGCCAGACTTCAACAGACACTTCACAAAAGAAGATATAAGAAGAGCTAAGGAACCTGAAACTGTGCTCAACACTACCAGAAATCAGCAAGGTGTAATTCATATTTCAGTGTCTCGCTGTTGCAAACCCATTCTAAGAGGTGAGCTCTTTTTTTTTTTTCAGTACCAGGGATTGAACTCAGGACCTTGTGCTTGCCAGGCAGGCACTTATACCACTGAGTTAAATCCCTGGCACAAATGGGTAAAATTTAAAAAGATGGACTTTGCCTTGAGGAGAAAGGAAGGGGGTTATAGGGCCTGTGGGCTTTTTCCTGTTTCCCCAGTCATAATACAGGTGTGACAGCTGCAGATGGGGCCACCATGTCATGATCATGAGGCTGAAGCAATTGTGAGAAGTCAAGAGTGTCACAGGGCAAAGGCCCACTCAAACAGGAGCTGCTGATCAAGCAGGCCACACCTGGTCTCATCTAATGACTGGGGTGGGTCCCTATGTATTACACGCAGCCCCTGGTGTGCTTAGCACATAACCGTGCTCTGGTACTTGGTGGCAGGAGCTTGGACGCTGTCTCTAAACATTCTGTCTGTCTGCCTTGTTGGCTTCTGCTCTGTCCCCCCTGGGGAAGGTGACCATGTCATCCAGCGTTGTGGAGCCCATCTCCAGGAGAATGGGCACCTCCCTCCCTTCCAGCAGGCCTGGCACTGAGCCCACATGGAGACAAAGCCAAGGCCATCATGAGTGGAGTCCATGGGGTGTCGTGAAACTCAGAAACCAAGGCTCCTGTCTAATCCAGCTACAATCTTAACAGACAAGGGTCCAAATGTCTTCAGATGCTGATGGCCAAAAAGTAGACCTTGAGGGAGACCTAGCAACTGTGACTGGTCCCTGTCCTTCACCAGATCCAGGGATGGCAGGGATGGCAGGATGCAGGCAGCAAGGGTGCCTGTTCCCAAGGCCTCTAGCAGGCTAATGCCCCACCTCTGTCTCTGAGCTTGCCAGTCACTATTGGCCTTTGGTTACCATGTGTCCTGGGCCAAAGTGGGACTCAGCCCTCCTGTGGGGAGCTAGACACCCACACTGAGTGGCCACTGGATTGAGGGAGGAGGTGGGTCCCAGCCAGGAGCACCTGTCACGGGATCACTAGTAAAGCTAGTGGCTGCCAGGGTGCCAGGGAAATGAATGCAGTATGGCAGTACACTGTTACAGCCTTGGGCCACTGTGACCAGCTAGAAATTCTTTCGTTTAAAAAAAAAAATAACTGGAAGGGCCAGGCTGATAGCTCAGAGGACTAAAGTGCCTGCTTAGGCAGAGCGCAGCGGCTAGGGTTCAATCCCTGGCATGCCATGCTGGCCCTACCATGAGGTGAGCTGAGATGGTGATTGAGACTGGGTGTGGTGATGCATATCTGTAATCCCAGTGCTTGTGATGCTGAGAACAGGAAGATCACTACAAGTCTGATCTACATAGTGAGACCCTGTAGACCCTGTACTAAATACAGGAAAGAAAAAATCAACTTGAGCTGGGGAGATAACTCAGTGGCATAAACTCCTGCCTGGCAAGCATAAGGTCCCAAGTTCAATCCCAACAACAACAACAACAACAACAACAACAACAACTACTACTCAAACTTTTAAAATTAGGGCCAGGGAGATAACTCATTAGAATAAGTGCTTGGCTGGCAAGCACAGGGTCCTGAGAATACTTTAAATATTTTTATTTTAAAGAAAAGGAAACAAAAAACCCCAAAACAATATGATAGGAGGGTAACAGTGGTCAACACTTTGCATATTATTATCTTTAAATTAATTACTCAGAGTACAGGATAACAGCATTTAATTGTCCAAACAATATTAGCACAAACCTATCCCTTCAACAAACTGAGAGAAATTAGCAGTATAATTGTCTTAACTATCTTTTATTTTTTTTAATTATTTATTTATTCCTTTAGTGTGTGTGTGTGTGTGTGCAGCTCAGCCCACCTGGGGGCGGGGCTGGCTGGCATGTGGTGCTGGGGGATTGAACCGCGCGGTCCCTGTGCTTTGCCAAGCTTGTTCCAAGTAGGTGCTTTAGACCACTGAGCCATCTCTCCAGGCCCTTAACTATCTTTTATATATGCTTACATATTTCTTTTCCTTTTTTCCCCCTTCCTTCTTCCCCTTCCTCTAAGCCAGTTTATCTTTCCTTTTGAGGTTTCTTACCATTTTACAATATCTACCATACGTTTTGGATTATATTGACTCTTTCAGCTTCTCACACTAGGGAGACAGTATAATGTTTACACATTTGCATTTGGTTTATGTCACTTATGAGAACATCAAATTCTAGATTATTTATTTATTTATTTATTTAGTACCAGGAATTGAACTCATACCTTGCGCTTGCCAGGCAGTCACTGTTAGTTAACACTATAAACAATAACAGAAGGCGGAGAGAAGGACTGTAATTACTAGGTAGGACTTTTCCTCCTTATTAAAAAGCAAGTTTGAGGTTTTGAGTCTTTTTACATTTATAGGAAATATAGAGGGAAAAGTCACCCTTTTAAAATCTTCCACTTTATTTTTATTATTTATTTATTTGTTGGCGGAACCAGGGATTGAACTCAGGCCCTTAGGCTTGCCAGGGAAGTGCTTATTCTACTGAGCTATCTCCCCGGCCCCAATCTTCCACTTTAAAGTGGTCCCAAGTTCATAAGATATAAACTAAAGGTGAAGTTTTTTGGGGACAGACATTGAGTTGTCCATAGTCGTTTAATATGTACCACATGACTAAGATTTTCCTTGTGGCAGGGCATGGTGATACATGCCGGTAATCCCAGCACTTGGGAGGCTGAAGCAGGAGGATCACCATGAGTTCAAGACCAGCCTGGACTACATAGCCAGACTCTTGTCTCAAAGAAAAATATCTTCCTTGTATACTTTTGCAAAGAGCTATAGCAAGGAAACAAAACAAGAAAAAAAGAGAAGAGACAGAATCCCAGGGTCAGGTCTCCCAAATGAAAGGCCACTGTTTCTCAAGGTCAAAACACACACTTGCTGTATTTAGTATTGTTTTCCAGTCTAATAGCTTTTCAGCATTCATTTTTGAGTCTCATGGGAAACGCTAGCTGCATCAGGATGTGGCTGGACTCCTGAACAACGTTAACATCAACCACACTCAACAGAAGACAGAAGAGGATGCAGTAAATTTGCAACAAACAGTAGGGAAAAATAGAAACACAGCCCCACAACAGTATGGAATACATTACTAGGCCAAGGATAAAGTTAACCCACTCTCCCAGACTTTTCAGCTGAAAGTACACACAGAGAAGAATGAGTTCATGGATACCCAGGCGCTGGCAGGAAAGTCTCTGTACAATAATGCAGTGAACTCATCTACGTCGCTCGTGCTGGCTGCTGCCTCAATCGCTGTTCCTTCTAAAGGAGAAGGATCTTCAGGTCTGCTTGATTTTTCTTTTCTTTCTTTTCCTGGCTATGACTCATGGTGGGTGCACGGCTAGTGCAACAGCTACTCTGCTTCCTTTCCTTTCGAGCGATAAGTAAGCTTACATTCCTCAACTGCCTTCTGTTCATCCGGAAGTTTGGATCTATGCTGGCATTGAGACCCTTCAGAGGAGTAATTTTTGGCATTCCTTTCATTCTCCTAAAGGAATGGTACAGTCCTTCAAGAATGGTACCGTCCATTTCCTGGTGAAGAAGTGCTTTTTCTGATGCAGGTACAGGGGCTGGGGAGATGGCTCAGTGGAATAAGTGCTTCCCTGGCAAGCACAAGGGTCTGAGTTCAAGCCCCAGTTCTGCAAAAAAAAAAAAAACCTGATGCAGGTACAGCAATATCACCACCTTTAACCTTCCTTTTGAGATATCCAGGGTGCTCCCCTCACTTGGAGGCCGGTAAAGGAGAGCAGCAGCAGCACTTTGGTTACCAAAGTGAGGGCCCGACTTGTCCATAGCAAGGGTGGACCTCCTGGGCCCCTATCAGGCCTCCCTGAGACACTTGCACCCCTGAAGCACATGCGCAGTGGGGGCACCAGCCCTATGATTAATCAAATATGCCCCCTCAGAATTAATTGTTCAGCCTGGGTTAATAGCTCAGCGGCACAAGTGACAAGCACAAGGTTGTAAGTTCAATTCCAAGTACCAAAAAAAAAAAAAAAAAAGTAATTCTTAAAACAACAAAAGACATGTGCAGAGTTAGCTACTGGGAGAAGATGGCCATCGTGCCATTGTTTTTAGAATTTAAAACAAAGTTAAGGGTTGAGGTGCTGCTGAGTGGTAGAGCACAGGCCTAATATGCTCAAGGCCCTGCCCTGCAACAAATAAAAACTAAAATAATGATACACACATGGCCATCAGGTTGAGTAAACCACAATATGACTGTAAGGTAGAATTATATGCAGATGCATACCACAGAAGAGTTTTTATGACATAGTAGTCATAAGATATTTGGAAAATAACATAAGTAGAACAATCAGTACAGAAGGAGTCTGTAACAGAGGGTGACTAAAACATGGCTGAAAACTCCAAGATAAGAGTAACTATGACAGCATCCTCTTCCTGGACATTGAAGCAGTATCTTCACAAGAAATTTCACCATCAGAAAAAGCACTTCACTAGGAACTCTCCATTCACCAGTTCTTTCCCCCACTGGCCCTGCTCCTCCTTCCCTCCCCAGCAAAACCAGAAGAGGGATGTTCTGACCCAGGGACCACTGACCTGAGACTGGCCACATGTCGCAAGCATGCTCCCTGCTACAGGCAAAGATTTTGTGTGGGTGTGGGAGTGGATTGGGGCTCTGGCTAAAGGGAGCCAGCAACTGCTCTTGCAGAACTGAGAGCCCCAGGTTTTTACCTAATTGCTGTGGGGTTCCCCCAATGGCCACAAGCATGGTTCCCAAAGAGGCTGTGTATCTGGTACATCATTCTCTGCAGACCATGCTGGCCTGGTCCTTGTGGGCCAGATGGTGGCCAATTTTACTCAACTGGTGACTGACTGCTGAGTTCCTCCTCCAGCTGGTCGTGTTGCCCTGCACAGATGGACTGACCTCAGGATAGATAAGAGGGACTTTTAGTTCATGAGCTGCTGGGAAAGCACCAGGATAGGGTGGAGGAAACATATGCTGGCTTCAGTGGGCAGTGAGCCAGGCCAGCCCTTTACAGAGCCCTGGACAAAATGTTTCTTATATTATCAACATATCTACATTTAGAGCTGAGTAGAATCCGACCCAAGTGTTAAGAGAGCAAACAAACACAAGATGTTAAGGCACAGGGTTAAGAGCGCAAAGAAAGATGAAGGAAGAGGTGACCAGCCCTCTGCCTCATTCTTGTCACCTACCAGGCATCTGTGGACTTGAGGGAAGAGTCCATGATTTAGGCAAAAGGGCTTTCGGTTGTTACAGAGCAGCCTATTATCACACCAGCTAGAGGCGCTGTTTACGGCAAAGCTAGTGGAAACTAATAACTGAATGCCCAGCTGCGTGAACTCCGTCAGCAGTGACTTAAGCCAGTGCAGTGAGGGGGCTTTTTTAGAGTTTGTTGTGGTGGCAGTGGTAACACTTTCTCACTTATGCATTCTTCTTGTTTGTGTGGTTTATCAGAGACTGGTGATGGCTTGGCCAATACATGCCTGCTACAAAGGGTCAGAGTTTCCTGCACCCAGGGGCTTGTTTCTCCATTTGTCCTACCCCCGTCCCACCATGCTCATCCCTAGCTGTCCCTATAAAACCCTTTTGCAAACCTGAGTCCTTTAGGGTGGTCTTTGTTGGCAAGTGCCCCCATCTTTGGTTTTCTGTGTTCCAAAAAAAAAATTCTCTCTTGCATGGATGACATGTCCTGAGTTACCAGCCTTTTCACATCAGGGGTGGGGGGTGATGAACCTGGGTTTGATGTGGTATCTGTGAGTAGATGCACAGGCTGGCTGGGAAACGCTCTGCTTCTGGGGTGTTGGCTGCATGTGAGTCAGCGTCCCCATGTGTCCCCTCTCACTATGGAGGAGGACACTTTCCCACCACACTCCTCTTGCTTTACCAGTGGTAGGCGACAGGCTCACCTATTTGACTGAACCTGGGAAGAGGTAATGTTTATGTTCACGAAGGCCCTCAGCAAGCAAACCCTACAGGCCACAGGTCCAATTGTGAAGCCTGTAGAATTGATCCGGCGAATAATAAAGAGCTTGCCTCTATAGAAAAAGACATAGTCCTCTCTGAAAATCCTCACTGGTCACTCAGGGAGTCTAGGACACAAAGCCAGAGCACATTTTGTCTTTTGCACTAATGAAGGATTCAAAAGACACAAATCAAATCAGTAAACAGTTATTTAAGAAACCAGCTGACCCCTATAAACATAAGGTATACCTCAAACTCACAGGGCATCCAAGTGGGCTGCCCCCCCCCCCGTTTTGCAGGTCTCTACATTCCTAAGATAGCTCTCCCCTGCTCACTCTGCATTTGCCACACTTTAAACTTTGACTTTCCACCTTATCAGTCCTGACTCCCCCATTTTCTACTGAGCGCCCCACTTCTTTATTCTCCACAGGAATGAGGACAAAGAGGACTCTAAGAAAGGTGGAGGGTCATTACAGGGGACCCCAGCCCTCCCAACGCCACCCCCCAGCCAGCTGCAACAGGGCCACACCCACCAGGAGGAGCTGGATGCCAGCCAGCCCGCCCATGGAAGCCAGCACCAGACATAAACACATCCCCCAGGGACCTCTGCACTCCACACTTATTGTCACTGATGATACGGTATCAAAGGACAGACAGTTGTCATTTCAGAGCAGTGGAATTATTTTCTTTTTTCCACTCACCTTCATTTTCTAAATTGTCTACAATGAATATTCTTTATAAGGAAAGGTTGGGTAAGAATACATATATTTAATGTGAGATGCAGGAAAGTTTTAATTCTTTACTATTTATTTATTTATTTATTTATTTTGTATTTTAGGGAAGGGTCTATAGAGTGTTCAGGGTCTCACTACTAGATCAGACTCATAGTGATCCTCGATGTTTACAGGCTCCCAAGAGCTGGGATTATAAGCACATGGTATCACACCCAGTCTCAATTGCTGGTTTAGGGCACCCTGGGGGCAGGGCTCACTTGGGCAGGCCAGGGGATCGAACCCCTGGCCCCTGCACCTGCTTGCAGGTACTTTAATCTGCTGAGCTATTTGGCTGGCCCAAGAGTTTTAAAACCTTAACTCACAAGGTGTTTTTGTTTTTTGGTACTGGGAATCAAACTCAGGACCTTGCGTTTGCCAGGAAGGCACTGTGCTGCTGAAGCTACATCCCTGGCCCTACACATTTTATTTTATTTTATTTTAATTTTTTTTTTCAGAACTGGGAATTGAACTCAGGCCCTTGCACTTGCCAGGCAAGTGCTTATTCTACTGAGCTATTTCCCCAGCCCCGAAATGCTAAAAATTTTTTAAATCTTGCCTCATCACTCAGTTCTGATCCTCAGCCAAACATGTGGTCACCTTGTGACAATCACAGGACACACGCTTTCAGTTCCAGTCTCCCTTCTACTGTCACAACATCAGCCCTCTCTCACACCTGTCCATCACTAGCATTCACAGTGACTGTCAGAACCTCCTGCCAAGTACACATAATACAGCATGCTCATGTTTGCCCCACTGTTGCAAAATGAAATTGTCTCTGAATTTACTTTTATGATCACAAGCCAATGGTTAGGTTACATTTTTCCCTCTCTGAACACACAGTCACAGGCTTGGGACCACATGGGAGGAAAGCAGTATTTTAATCCTGCTTATGTATTTGAAATTTTGCCTTCTAGAAGGAACCAGTAAAGTATCTCTTCCCCTGCTATGTTTATCCATTTCTAAATATCTGTCCTGTTAAGGAGCTTTTCAGAGCCTCATTCAACAAATTCTGCTTCCATCTTACCCGCTGCCTCTTGCTACAAAGTCAGCTGGGTATAATGCCCCCAGAAATAAGACCAGGGATATGAGAGCGGCTGATCTGCAGGATCTGCTCTGGGTTGCCGCTGCCATTTGTTCCCTATGCCTACGTCTTGTTGTGATGGTTATTAGATCTTATATGGCCATTTTGGGCCCTAAGGCTACTTTGAAGTTAGATCCTATGCAAAGCAGAGAAAACAGTTCCCTAGTAACATTATGGAGGTGACAAGCCAGGCTTAGACTGCCCATGTCCAGCTCCCTTTCATGTTCAAGAAAGAGACTTAGGTATCACCTAAGCCTTTTGAATTTTCAGCCCTTATCACTAGCAACGGAGCCATCTCTTTGTTTCCCCAGAACATTGTCAGCGTTGGTTTCAGCACACTCAAATTTTAAAAATTATGTATAGGTGTGTTAGAGATTGGATACGTTTTGAGCATGTGCCCCAAGCCTTCCTGTATTGAAATTTAATCTCTATTGTGAGATAGTAAGAGGGTGGGAAGTTGATGTGACCACTGGGTTTAGAGGCAGGACGTCCTGGAGGTGATTTGGCATAAAGTCCTTAGGGTGGAGCCCTTGGGGTTGAATCTTTCGGTTTTGAGGAAAGGACACAAGTACACACACAATTTCCCTGTCCATCTCCGTACAGTGCTCTGGGCCACCTCTGCAAGCAGAAAGTGCACCACGGAGCGTGGCCTCCTGGCCTTGGGCCAGCCCTGTGAGCCAAATACACCTTTTCTCTTCTGAACTTACCCAGGCTGTGGCATTGTTATTAGAAACAGACAATGGACTGGAAAGGAGGGGTGAGGTGGGAAGGACTTCGTTTCTCCTCCATTTGAATGTTTTGAGGGACATTACAGGCAGAAGAAATAACACAAACACAGCTGCCTGTGGCCGGAAGGGCTGGTGTTTGTAGGGACACGTGATCGCTCCCAGCGTGTGAGGACTTCTGCTTTTGCCTTCCTGAGAGAAGCCTCGGGAAGTCCTGCTGTGGAGGTCCCTGGATTTCAAGCAGCTGTCGTGTCACGGGGAGTCATGAACTTACATTTGCTTCCTCTGTCCTCCTTTTTACCTTTTCGTTTTCTCACTTCCTCCACCTTGCTCTCTGCCTTTCTTTCTCCCCACTTTCTTGCAGCAGGGGAAGCTGTCAGAAAGCCCCCACCCAGGCAGCTCCCTCAGGACTCTGGCCTGGTTGCCCAACTTGGAAGAGTGGAAAGCTGACACCCTCCAGCGCCAGCCAGCCCAGCCCTGCAGGCACCATGTGTGGGGCTATTCCTGTCTCCTCCGTGTTCTGATGGAGACATGCCAGCCCCATCTATAAATGCCCCTTTGTACTGGCAGGGCTCTGTCAGCTTATGAGCTGCTCTTAGCCCACCAACTACATACGGGCCTAGGAACTGCCCAGCAACTGGCCTGTGGAGCTGTGGCCCCTGCCAGCCAAGATGCCATCTGAGCCAGGGACAGGAAACATGACATTTCAGGCTCTGCTCAACACAAACAGCATTCATGAGCTGGAAGGGCAGCGGCCTTCAGAAAGGCGGACAGCTCACACTCAGGGCCTTATGTGTATAGCTCTGTTCTTGGAATCCTCTGGTGTCTGGATCATGACCAGCCAGAAAGGCATACTTGGCCTCCTGGGCTGCTCTCCTCCCAGGCCTCTGAATGCCCTCTATAGAGGAGGATACCTCAATTGGCTGGCCCTCACTGTCAGAAGTGAAAAAAAAGAAGAAGAAGTCAGCTCATCCCCAGCGCTGGAGGGAAAGTCCAGAAGGGAAGACGAGCTGGCCTACGTGTGCAGTGCACAGAGAGCACAGACCAGTCATCAGAGTGTGTAACAGCAGTCACAGACAGAGGCCAGAAGGCATGGTGAGTGTTCAGCTGCCTACGCCCTCTGGAGTTTCCCTCTCAGTGCATGAGGTCAAGGTTACCTGGGGCCATTGCTTCCCAAAGTCACTGTCCCCTGAATGGCATCCACAGGTACTGCTTGCTTATTTGTTGGGCCTGAGATGTGACCTAGTAAGGACATTGCTGCTTGTCGTACCTACCTGTCCCACCAGGTAGATGTAATGATGGCCTGGGAGCCTCTCTAGGCCTCTTCCCTTCACCGACTGATATAAGCTTGCTAAAAATGCCATCTGGTATGTTCATCTCTGACATGCTACACCAGGGTCTCCTACCTGCTTATGGTGGAGAGAGTGACAGCTGTATCCTGTTGAAGGACACTTAGCCAAGGGTTTGTAGGAGCTAGGTGTGGCCTCACCTGTGGCTACGGGTCAAGAGCAGCCTCACCTGCCCACATCCCTTGGTGCATCACCTGATGCTCCCAGCAAGGTCTCCACTGGTAGCCCTGGCACCCCAAGACTGGGTAGAAGCTCAGGGCTGGGCTCAGCGAGCAGCCCCTGGGACTATGATGGCTGCCTAGGTAAGGGAAGCCTGGGCCCAACTGGAAGTAGGACGAGAAAAAGAAAGCTGGTCCTGGCCAAGGACAACAGTGTTCTGCCACACAAGTACAAAGGGTATGGGGCATTGCCCAGTCGGTGCCACAGGGAGTGGGCTGGAGGGGTCTTCAGCTTTGGCCTTCTTCGCAACATCACCCAGGCTCTGTGGGCCTTTGCAGAGGTCTGCTCAGGGACCTGATCTGAGGTCACGTCAGATCTGAGGTGGGCGACGTTCTCCAGGGGAGACAAGAAAGGGTTGGACACAACCTCACTGCAGCTACAAGGTGGCTTCTGGCACCCAGCTGTGGTGGGCAGAGAGTGCCAAGCAGACTCAGGTGACCTGGGTTCAAGTCTCAACTCTCAGAGGTACAGTGACACCCTCCGCCCCTTAATCTACGGGTGAAACCACCCTGCGGCAATGAGATAACAGCCCCAGCCTGGACCTCCGGGCCATAGAAAACAACAGCTCCTTCGGAACGCAGCTTCCCACCCTGGCCAGACAGCTGCGCTCTGGATGGAGAATGTTCTGCCAGAGTCCTGAATGCAGCTTAGTGGAAAAGCACTGGCTTCGCATGTGCGGGGCTCTGGGTTCCGTGCCCAGGAACACATGGCCCCCATTATATCTAAGTACCAGATGGAGACAGTCCTGCCTCAGCCCTTTACCTCAAATAGGAGGGGCTCAAGGAGAAAGGATAAGGGGGACCTAATAAGGGGCACTGTGTGCAGGAGGGTACCCTCAGAGGCCTGGGGACTTGGAGGGGAGACTCTGTGCCTGGCAGAGGATGAGGAGGTGGGAACCGCTAGCAGGATGTGGGTCCCACCGACATGTGACCCAGCTCACACCATCCCCTGTGGCTGCACCAACCACTTGGGCTGGCATTGAGCTTGGCAGTGAAGGGAGGTTTAGCCCCAGCTTCCTGAGCAGGGAAGGCTACCCCGGCCTGGCCTGGGCTGTGGGGAGAGGAGGATGCACAGACTGTGCCACTTGCCAGTCAATGGCTCTTCTCCAAGCCACAGGGCACCTGTGCTTGCCACCACCTTGCTCTCATGCTCTCAGGCCGAGTGACTCTGTGGCTGAGTGAGTGGCCCATGTCAAGGCCAAGAATAAGGAGCCAGCCAGCCCCAGTCATTAGTGGTTGGCTGAGTGCAGGCTCAGCCAAGGGGCAGCTGGCTGCCCTGCCTGGAGGATGGACAAAGAGGATGTGACCAGTCGTGTCCCTAGCACCTGGCTCAGGACTGGAGTTTTCTCTTTCTGGGTGCTGAGGTGCTGGTGTTGGGCAACATGGGGAGCAAGCAACATTCACAGAAACATACAAACAACATTCTTTGGGGCACTGGTCCGGGGCAGGGGATGCAGGGAGCAGGAAGGAGCTGGCCATGTGAGACCTGGGGCAGGATACTGCATTTTGGTGAGGTAGAAAGGATTCAATGGAACATAGAGAATGGGAATTCCCTTTGTGTACACATGGGCTTGTGCATGCTCCTGTGGGTGGGTGTGTAGTTGTGGTAGTATGTGTGTGTATATGGACATGGGTCAGCCTGCCTTTGTGAGAGGGAAGGGCAGGCACAGGGGCTAAAAGCAAGGGTGGGTAGGGAGTGGGGGCACCCAGGGGCCTTCAGGAGGATTTAAGCTGGCCAGTCACAGTGTAGTCTAAGTTACTTTTGCAAACTAGAATTGATGTCAACGGTGAGTTACAGAAGAAAACAAAATTATAATGGCTTCAAGGCGAGAGAGGTTTTTTTCTTTCAACAAGAAGTCTGGACACAGGTTCCCTCTGCCTTCAGCCCTGCTGTGCATGGCTTCCATGCCTCGGGGCTCCTCATAGTCCAATACAGCATTGGAGTACCAGCCATTGCATCCAACTTCCCCCTGGCAGGAGGGAGGAAGTAGTTAATGTACCCACTGCTCATGGTCCTTTCCCTGATGTTGCACACACCCCCTCCATCAGTAGAAGGAGGCCACAAGGGTCGACCTGGCTGGAGGGGATCCTGGGAGTGCTGCTCTGAGTCTGGGAGCTCACTGCAGAGCTAAAGTTAGGAATGTAAGGCTGAGTGGGAAGAGGAAGACAGGTTGGGGGTGGGAACAGGGTTTGGCTGGACACAGATGCTCAGGCCAAGCAGCATCAGCCCCAGCCTGACCCTGAAGGCCCTAAGGAGATAACAGAAGCATACACAGACAGGAGCAGATGACAGGACCACCTTTCCGCTTGTCCCTGCCCCGTCCCCAGTCCCTCCAGGGCAGTGGGCTGTTCTTACTCACGCTGAATGGTGCACAGCATTCCAGATGGCGAGGGCCATGTCTCAGCAGTTGCTCCCATGTGGTGGGCATCCACTGTGTCTCCGGCATCCATTGGCCGTCTAGGGCAGCCGCGCCTGGTTGTGTGACCTTGGGCATGTCTCTTTTCCCTGGAAAATGGCACATAGCCTTACATCACCTGGCCTGCCATCCTCCTTGACCCCACCATGCCCCCTGCTCCCATTTACCTTTGCCCTTGGAGCCTCCAGTGCCCCCCATCTTTGGCATGGGCAAGATGGCCTGGATCCTCTGCACAGGCCCAGCCTTGTATCCTCACTCACCCTGCATCCTTCACCGTCTTCTCCTGGCATGACCCTGTCAGAGCCGTGGTCCCTGAAAACATCTGCTGGGAATGCACAGCTTGGCTGCCCACAGGAACAGGCTCTCAGGGTGAGCAGGAGCTAATAGGCCACACCCAGCAATGTCAGCACTGCAGCTGCCCTGGTGGTGGACATGTACAGGCAGGCAGGTGCAGGCGGGCCGGGGCAGGAGTGTGCATGCCAGGCTTCCCCCAGCAGTTGTGCCCTCCAGGCCTCTCCAAGGCAGAGGAGCCCTGGCACAGCCGCTTGCCAAGACTCCTGTGCTCTGCCTGCCTGTCGGCATCTCAAGCCTAAGGCTTTCACCAAGTTCTCCCAGATCCCAGCATCCCAGCATCCCAACATCTACCCAGTGCAATGGGTATCTGACCATCCACGCTCAGCTCTGCTGTAGGCAGCAGGGGTGAGGAGGTCCCAACTTTTGGTTTCTAACCAGCATGATATGTTCTGAGCCTTGAAAGGCCTCTGCAGTGCAGCATGTCTTTATGAAGGACCTGGTGGGAGAGACAGGTCTCCCTCCTGACCAAGGCCTGGATGGAGGCATGAACTCCAGGCCTGTTCCAGTGACAAGCTTGAGGCCCTGTTCTTTGGCCAGGAGGATGGAGCTGGCTGCTTAAGGCATGACTGAGACCACCACAGTGTGCATATGCCATCTTCAAAGCATTCTCAGTTCACAGACACCAAAGAACTCAAAAGGGAAGAATTTGAACTCTACTCCACAACCTGGAAGTTATCAACTAGCTTCTTGTCATGAGGGACAGTAAAGCTAAGACTCCCCAGGCTGGGGACACAGTATGAGATGCTGCCAGCCATAAGCTTCCCAGCAAAGGCCCCCAGAGTCCTTTCATAAAGACACCAATGTGTCTGCTTCTACACACACATACCTACACAGAGAGACCAGCCATGGGCCCCGCTGGGCACTGCCTTGCTCTGGGTCCTGCCTTGGGACACTTCCAACAGTCATTTCCACATAGACCCTCAGCTCAAGGTCAGTGTCAAGTAGCTGGCTGTGGATGGCTCATCTGCTCAGCATCCCAGGAGATCTTGAAAGTGTGTGGGTGGCAGGGACACAGTCCCTTTAAGACTTGTCCTGGGTAGGATCCAGCAGACAGCAGCTTCACAAACAGCTCTGAGCTAGGAGGGAGCAGATGACATAGCAACCCGGGAAATCCTTCACTGCAGAGCAGAAGGGCTCCACCTCCACCCTGTGGACAGCTGAGGAAACTGAGGCTGGCCAGGCAGATGTCTCAGACCCCAGCACAAAGTAGAATTACAGACACAGCCCATTACCCAGTTTTTATTTCAGATCTTTCTGGGCTTCCTCTCTGAGAAGATGAGAACAGCGATCTCACAGCCAGAAGGAGCCTTTGAGGCTCTTCCTGCGGAGTCTGTTCCATACAGTAAAGGAGGGCCGAGCTCCTTCTGTGGGGATGGTGCCGACATCTAAAGACCTTGCTCCCTAGTCTCTTGTGATCCCTGTGATAGTGACCACTGTTGTCACAGGCCACATCCCCAGGCCCTGCCTGAGAGTCTCCTGCAGGGAGGGTTTTGGCACGCAACCTGAGCCTCACTTTGCTCAGCTGTGAAGTGGGCCCCAAACAGGTTCTCTATGGCTTGGCCCCATTGAAAGCCAGTGGCCTTTAGGAGGGCTATCATGGGCAGTCCTGTCTCAGCTTCCTGCCTTGCCGCACGCTCATGTTCCCATCTCCTGCCTTAATGGGGTCCAACCCAATGAGGCTTGGCAGTCTCAGCTGGAGGCCTGGGGGGGTGAGTGGCGAGGATGCACGTGCCCAACCTCCCAGGTGGCTCCCATGAGCTCTTCAACCCCCAAATGGGCAGAGCACTTAAGGATGAACACCTAAGAATCAGGACCAGAAACCAGCCCCGACCACACGCCAGTGGGGGTCCTGTTAGACTCTCCCCACCCCCTTGCCCCAGCCTGTCCCCAGCACTTGGGAGCAGGGCTCAGCCCAGGGTGAAGATCTGTTTTCTGGTAAATTCCCCTGGGTGACTTGCATTTTCTGTGCCTTCGGTTTCACTTACAAATTCATCCCGTCCAGGGCAGAGGGGGGAGGAGGGGAATGAGTGTGGGGACCACACTGGGAGGCAAGCCTGGGTTCTGGTGTCCAGCCTGGGAAGGTGGAGGGACAGGGTACAAACTACCCAGAGTTCTGAGCATAGCTTCCTGGGCTTGGTGCTCCGCAGCTGTGCCTCAGTATCCTCCATCCACTGAAGGAAAGAATACTGGGCTCTTTGTAAGATGAGACATGATGGCACCAAGCCCCTCACAGACCTGGTCTGGGGCCTCGTGCTCACTGCCTGTCTCATGGGTTCCCAGGGTAGAACCTTGCCTGTTGCAGCTTCTACTGCCTCCAGCCAGATCCTGAGTAGATGTTCCCAAGCACCACTTCTTACCTCTCTGCTCTTTCATTTCTCTCTTTCTTTCTTTCTTTCTTTCTTTCTTTCTTTCTTTCTTTCTTTCTTTCTTTCTTTCTTTTTAAGCAATATTAATAACTGAACTCAGGGTTTCACTGAGCTACATCCCCAGCCTTTAAAAAAATTTTTTTTTTTTTAATTTTGAGATCAAGTCTCACTAAGTTACTAAAATGCCCAGGCTGGGGTAGAACTTGTGATTTCCCCTGCCTCTGTGAATCCAAGTTCTGGGATTACAGGCATGGACAATATCAGACCTTTAGTTTCTTTATGGGAGGGTAGGAAGAGACCAGGCTCCTAAGACCTTGACCAAACTTCAGCCTTATGCTGAAAGCACAGATGGGTAACATTATGCACAGGGATGTGAAGCTATTATAGACAGTTAAATTAGATGGAAATTAATATACAGTCAGAGGGGGACTAAACTCTCAAGTAGAAAAAGATATCAGAGCTGCGGCTGGATGTGCCTCTGTCGAAGGTTGGGCCTCAAGATAGAAATGTAAAGGCCTACACCCCTCCCTGAGGAATAAGCAGTAACTTGGAACTCTAACTGTGCTGCCTTGTCCAGGAAAGTCCAGATAGATATCAGCCACCAAGTGGGTGACCAGAGCACCCAAACACACTCCTTCCCCAAAATGTTCTTTTCAAGTAGCCTTGCTATTAAGCATCTATCCTTGTAATCTTTATCAGTTGGTTATAGTTTAATCCACAATGTACCCACCTTATGATTTTGCTTTATAAAACATTTCTAGATGTTCTTGCTTCAGCAACTCATACACTAAATTACCCCTGGAGAAATGATCTTGGTGCCAACTCCCTTTCAGTTCCCTCGTGTCTCTCAGCAGCTATCTCTCAACAAATTTTTTACTACTCTGAATCTCTGTTGTTCCTTAGAACTCATGCAAACAGGTTGGGAGTTATATTTTCTCTTTTATCACACTTACCTGCCTGAGCCCACTCCCCTGCAGGGTAACAGTTCTGACCCCCACCCCCACCTAGCCAGGGCTCAGGTGTCTGCTTCCTATTTAAAAGCCTTTGGGAGAACCATCAGCAGACACCAAAAGACAATGCACAAATCTGGGGTGCAGCCCGTGAAAGGGGATGTTAAACTGCAGCGGGGTCTGCAGTGATGTCGGGAGGGGAAGACACCCCTGTGGCCTTCACCAAGCTCCTGAAGCCTGGTTTGGCCCCGAAAGACCATGTCCCCCTACCCCCACCGCACCCCCGGCTTTCCATGCCCAGGAGAGGTTCCAAGGCATCCTGGGAAACAAAGACTGATAGAGCTGAGGCTGCCAGTCTGGGAGCTCTGCTTGCCCAGGCGGAAGGCTGGAGCACGGGTCCTACCTTCCTCTGGGACACCGGGCTGTACCCTCCACCTCCCTCCCCAGCACCACCTGTCAGGGAGGCCCTTGTACTCCCATTGCCCACATAGGAAAGTGGAGGCTCGGTGTAGGAAGCCCAGTTCCCAGACCCCTGCTCAGGACCGTTAATGCTCAGTCACTGCTGGTGTGCAGCAAGAGTGCAGGGCTGAGCTGGAGGCACCTGCACTGCCAGGAGAGCCCCGCCCAGGACAAACTAAACGGGCACACAACTGAGGCTCAGCCCCACTCCCAGAGCCTATAGTCTCACAACTGTGGACCTGCTCGCAGTGGGCGTGTTGCCAGCCCGCCCGCACCCTCCTCTTCCGGTGGTGGGGCGGAGGTGGGGTGTGAAGGAGGAGTCAGGACAAAGTGCCCGGTGGGAGTGGCGCGGCGTGGCGTGGGCGTGGCTGTCATGGAAGGGGCGTGGCGGGCTCGCAGCCAGGGCCTTGGCACAAGCGACGCTGCGTTCTCAGGCCTGAGTGAGGCGGTTCAGCGGCTGCACCATGGACTCGCGCACTGAGGAGTACGAGCTCAACGGCGACCTGCACCCCGGCTCGCCCGGCTCCCCGGACCCCACGGTAGGACTGCCCCCTCTCTGTCCTGAGCCCCATGCCTCACGCCGCCCAGTCTGGGTCGCAATCCGGCGGCTCGGCGGGCACCTGTGGGCGTCGGGGCCAAGCGTCTGCGGGGTGCTCGGGAGACGCTATGCTCCGGGCCAAGTCGTGCTAGTTCCTAGCGGTGGCCTCCAGGGCTCTGGGCACCCGGGCAGGAGAGCGAGGGCGCGGGGCCGACAGGAATGCTGGTTCCGGCCAGTGCCCATGCGTAGCTGCGCGTCAGTGCACGACCGCGGCGCCCTCTCCAAACCTCCCACACCGCCTTCCTAACTTCTAGCCCTGCCAGGCCATCTTCTGGTGCCCCGCGGGGTGGGCGTGGAGTTACAGCCTCTGGGATCCAGGCCAGCAGCCCGGCAGACAGTTACCTCACTGCGAGGTGACCGCACTGCCCATGCTGTCGTGTTGGGGAAACCCAGGCGCGTGTTGTGGCTCCATTCACCTGACTTCCAGAAACACGTCACCATTTACAGTCGCCCCCCCCCATGACCACCCGCAGGCTATGGCCAGAGCCTGTGCCTCACATTGGAGGTGCACCCCTTCCTGAACCCCCCTCTTCCCTTGCACCCCCTGCTCCTTCCAGGAGCTTGGGCAGCTGGGGACCTGGGCCCCTGGCAGCTTCAGCTTAGGGCCCAGCTCTTACCAGCGCAGTTGGTCCTGGCATAGACCTCTGGAGAGGTGTTGACTTTGGAATTCTTTCCTTTTCCGACCCCTCTAGGGATGGGGGTGGAGAATTGGGGCCTGGCTGGGATTTTCCAGTCGTCTTTGGGGCGTAAACCACTCTGGGGCAGGGACGTTTTGCTTGGATATTGGTGACCATTGGGGACAGGACAGGCTGAGAGGAGGGCAAAGGAACCAGGACTGGAATGGTCCCAAAACTGCACAGATGTTTGTCCCTTGATGAGAGAGGAAACTTAGGGAGATATGCTCACCCCTCTGGGTCTTCTGTACAAGATCTTCAGAAGAGAGAATAGATGATCCCTCTCTGCTGTCAGGGGCACATGGGAAGCAGATCGTGGACTGAGGGAAGCAGGGGCTTAGAGGCTGGTTGAGGGGCAGGAGGTGCACATCCCCTATCTTTGGTCTTGCCCAGGCTTTGGCCTCCACTCAGCACCAGCTTTGTTCACAGCAGATTGTGTGCTGTGCTTCCTGCGGATTGTAGGTGCATCTTGGCCCCAGGGATCACTGTATTGGCCCTAGGAACAAGAGAGAGGGAGGTAGAGTTTCTTCCTGCCACCCCATCTATCTCCAGACAGCAGAGAGTGGCCCAGAAAGGCCCAAGAAGCAAAGGCAGAAGTGTAGCATTCTCCAGACGAGGGCGCTTTCTGTGAGTAGGGGGTGTTAGTACTGGCTCTGGAAGATGGGAAGGGGCAGGGTGAACAGGTCCTCCTTCTGAAGGGTGTGGAGAGCAGGAGCAAAGGCTGGAGGGCTGAACATGCAGGGTGGGGAGCCGGGCTACACATCCCAGGTCTTGGGGGTTTGGGATCCAGGAAGGAGGCATCCTGCCCTCAGCCCTTGATGTTGCTTGGTCACATGATGTCAGCACCCTGTATCTCAGCTTCTCACTTTTGAAATGGAAGTGATACCAGTGCTCCCCTGTGAGAGGCGAGGTGAGGGCTATTGATGCATAGGAAGTGCTTGGAGCAGGGTCCAGCACACTACAGTGCTGGTGTCTTCCTGTCTTCCTACTTGGCATCTTCTTGACAGAGGTGCCCAGGCTGTGGGGAAGTCTGGCCCCTGCCTTTCCAAATACCCTGTGTCTCCTGTGCCCAGCAGCATTCGGGGAGTAAGCCAGTCTCTTCTTGGAGTCACCATACTCTGAGCTTGCTATGGAGGAATAGCAAATAGCAGTTATAATGTAGAAATTGCCTACTGCTGCAGCATGCCCTGGGCATGACTCTGGAGACAGTTTCTGTGTTAGACACAGCAGGAGACAGGTGGCCAAAATGTAGCTGAGGCACAGCCCTCTGTTATTAGCCAAGCCCTCCTGACTCTCACAGCCCCCAGAGTGAAGTTCCTAGGGCCACACCTCGAGCCTCTGGACTACAGCATTGTGTCTTCCATGGCTACCGACCCCGGCCCAGGTGTAAATTCAGCTACCAGGGAAGCTTCTGCTTTCCCTCATTTCTGCTTAACTGGCAGTTCCTGAAAGAGGCAGGGTCATAGCCAAGTTGTGAAGGCAATGTGGATGGACCTTGGGGTCATTCCTGGTCAGCACTGAGCCCACAGGAAGTGGGCCTGCCCAGCCTGGCCCAGTTGGTGACCCAGCTGCCATGGGGACCCGCCTTCTGCACTTCCTGCTGAGGTTTCCTGCCAGGAATACAGACATGGAGGCTGGAGACCCTCAGGTCCTGCTTCCTGGGAAGGCATAGGCCTCAGAGCACTAAACTCTGCAACTACCCCTGGCCTGAGACAGGGCTTTGTGCCAAGCCTGGTTTGGAGGGTGGGCTGACAGCTCCTGTCCAGCTCAGTCTGCAGGGAGGCCATTCTCAGCTTGCTCCACCATCTCCTGGTTCCTAGCTGGGCCCCAGAGATAGGCCCCTGAGCAGGCTGGCCAGGTCACCCAGGATAGCAACTGGCCTTAAGCCTACTCAGCCCTGGTCTTTTCTAGCTGTTGTTTTTGTTTGTGCACAGTTAATTATGAGCTGGTGGGGCTCTCTGAGGAATGTGGAGGTTAGTCCCACTGGGTTAGGCTGAGGTTGGGAATGATGGAGGAGGTGTGATGATACCCTCTACCATTCTCCCTGTGCAGGCCTGTAGCAGTGTCACCTGTATGTGTCACCACCTTTATGGGTCCAGTTGATGGCCAAAGTCCCCCTGTCCAAACCCGGGGTACCTACAGCACCCTTGCTGTATGGCCAAACCCAGCTGTGAGTGCAGCAGGCCTGGTTCAGATGCTCTGCTATCCTAGCCACCACCTCCTCTTCAGCTGTGGACCTTTCCCCTCAGGTGGCCCCAGGACCACACAGCTGGACCCCACTTGTACTGCCCAGCTGTGCACAGGAGGCAGCACCCTGCACCAATGACCTACTCTGTATATATCCTCAAAGCATTATCCTGCTGCTTAGAGGAAAGCAGTCTACCGCCTCCCCAGCGCTGGGCCTTGCCAGGGGTTCAGAACTCCTGTTGTCCCTGGTAACATATTAACTGGGGTATTTGCTTCTTGCAAGGCTCAGGGCACTGACATAGGCCCAGGCCTAGGGGCTTTCCTCGCATGCTACTGATATCTGGTCAGGCCCATCTGGCTCTCTACCTGGACTCACCAGTGCCACCATCACTGCCTGGGAGGCCTGGTGCATAGCCCTTTCCCCTTCTCATGGAGTCCCTTCAGCACACTCAGCTTCAGTGGCCCTTCCCTGGGTGGGTCCAGTGATGCCTGCCCTGGTGTAGTACTAGGCTTCGACCCTCGGCCTGGATCTGAATTGTGCTCTGCCTTGGAGGTGTCCTGGGCAGAGCCTGCAAGCCTCAGTGTTCTGGTCTATAGAGGGAGAATAATGTACAGAGAGGCTCCCCTGGCCTCTGGGCTTGTGGCCAGGCCTGCATTCCTTATGCCCTTCTCTAGGAGGGTCACTGAACCAGGGCTTCTGCTGGCCCCAAGACACCAGGCCATCCAGGGGCATTTGCTGCATAGCTCTGTGGCACACGGAGAGACCAAGGCTTAGAGTTTGGGACAGGGAGCCCTTGGAAGCTCACCCCACGGGTGCACCCAGCCCTCCTTGATAAGACAGAAGGAACAGTGGTTCTAGCCCCGGGGCTCTGAGCCCCAGGGCCTGCATTATAAGTCCCCTCGGCCTTCTCTTGCTGTGTGGCTGTGCATAAGGAGCCTCTGCACTAAACCTCATTTTAAACAGGCAGCTGTAAGTACAGCGGGGCCACAGGCCCCCTGTCTGCGCTCATGGAGAGCCTGGCTGGGAGCCTGGGTGTGGGGCTCAGCTGCTGATGGTGCTCATTTGTGTGTCCGAACAGCCTCATGACCATGTGGCCATGAAATAGGCACGTGGTTCAGAAGTGTTCAGAGTGAAGTGTTCTTCCAACTAAGCACAGTGGCACACGGAAGGCTGAGGCGTAAGGATCTTGAGTTTGGAGCCAGCCTAGGCAACTTGGTGAGACTTGTCTCAAAAAATGAAAGGAGACTAGGGGTATAGTTCAGGGCACCCTGGTTTCAACCCCAGAAGCCAGAAGCAAAAATCTTCCAACTGCTCAGAGGCCACCAACTTAGCCTAGGTGTATGTTTATGTTTGTGTGTGCATAGCATGTATGTGCTTGTGCGTTGTGTCATATGTGCATGAGGGCATGCTAGTTGAATGCATGTGTTGTATTTACACATATGCATGTACTCAGTATATGTGTGGAAGTGGCATTTATAGATGTTATATGTGTGTGTATTATATATATGTAGGTCTGAATAGGTGTATGTGTATTGACATCTGTTGTGCATGCAGGCCTATATGTATCTGCATGTTTACATGTACATTTATGTGTACATGGTATGTGTATATTGTGATATGAAGTGGGCATGTGTGTTTGCCATGTTCATGTGTGTATGTTGTATATATGTGTATGCATATGTTTGTGGATGTCTCTATCTGCATATATCTGTGTATGTGCACATATGTTTGTGTATGTATATGGAATCCTTCCTCTAAAAGGTAGGAACTCCATTAGGGTCTGCATCTGGCTTTTATCTCCCAAGGCAGAGCCCACATCCAGAGGAACCCTTGGGGCAGCCCTAATGGAAGGCAGTATGGCACTTCGGGAGTACATCCCTGCTGTGGGCCTGTGATGTCTAGATCCCTGGCTCCTGGCAGAGCACATCCATGGTGGGCTGGACCCTTTGTGAGGACAGAGCTGAGAATGACCTCAGTGCTGGGCACTGGCAGGCTTGAGCTGTCTGTAGCCAAGCCATTGGCAGCTGGGAGGTTCAGCCACTGCCTAGCAGAGTCCACAGAGTGCGGCTACCACGGGGGCTTGGTGATACACTTGCAGGGATCCCAGGGCTGCACTGGGGCTACAAGGCTGGCACTGGTGGCCACCCAGGTCTGGCTAGCTTTCCGTGTGCATTCTGGAGTTGAGAATTTTGTTTTGTTTTGTTGAGATGGGATCTCACTATGTAATCCAGATTGGCCTCAAACTCAAGGCAGTCCTCCTGCCTTAGCCACCTACCCTTGTGGAGTACCTCCATGTAGGGAGGGGTACACTCCCATACCTTGTATGGGTACCTCCATACCCATGTGGAATTTTGACCCAGGTGCACTTGTTGGCAGAGAGCACTTGATGCCAAGGACAGGTGGTTGTAATGTTCTGACTGAGGTACAGGTGGCAGAACCTACCTGTTGTTCCTGACACCACCCTGCCTTCTTCCTAGACACATTGTTTGAGATGAAATTTAAACTTAACAGGATCAAAGCAAAGTCCCCGCCCCATTTGTCCCCTGTATCAGCTGCTCCTAGCTTTCTTTACAGGTTGCAGAAGTGGCCACGTGACTGCTGATATCCACCCCTCTTTGGCACCATCCTCCTGTTCCTGCATCTTTCATGAGCCTGGAAATAGGATTTCCCAGGGGCTCAGGGTCACTGGTACTGGACCCAGGCCACCATTCTGACCACCACTTAAATCCTAGAAGCTTCAGTGCAGAGCTGGGTGACTCAGGGTCACATGTGAACATTGAGCCAGGACCTGGGGCTATGAGATTTTCTTCAGTTCCTGCGAAGGGGTGTGACCAAGGGTAGCTTGAAGTGGGCCAGCTGGCTCAACAGAAAGAAACTGGACACCTAAAGCTGCCTTGAATGAAACGCACCAGTCTGAGAAGTGACTTTCCATGGCAGAAGAGGGCCTCATCCTGCTAGGAGATGTCATGGGAGACGCCAGGGGAAGCCCTTAGCGTGAGGGTATTTTCTGGGAATGGTGGTGCACACCTGTGATCCCAGAATGCCAGAGGCTGAGGCAGGAGGATTGTGGAGTGCTCCAGGCCAGCCTGTGCTACATAGTGAATTCAAGACCACCCTGGACTACAGGAGACCCTGCCTCGAAAAAAACAGACTAAGCCTAAACAAAACCCAGAGCATGAGAATATATGGTAACAAGGAAAGACATTGGGAATATAGGGGACTACAGGGTCCCTCTAGACTTGCTGGGTTAGGAAGATGGAGGTGATGCTGGCAGTGTCACCTGGGCTGGGAGGGGGCTTGGACCCCAGTGTCACCAGACAGTGTGTACTTTCGTGTTTCTGTGTGCTGAGCCTAACTGTGCCGGGTGCCAAGCCATCGATTGCAGGCCTGCTGTGTGCTGGGGGATTCATCCTTGAGCAGAATGTGGCTAGGGAAGGTGGTCAGACTTCTGCAGAGTGACCCTGAGGCTGAGGAGGTAGGGTGTGGAAAGCAAAGGGGTCTGAGGTGACCAGTGACCAAGGCAGCAATGATTTTGAGCACAGCCCAGAAAGGGCCTATTTCAAGCCTAGACCAGTATGTCTGGATCTGCTACTCATGTATTCCAACAGCTAGACAGGAATCTGGACCCTGAGGGCACAGGCAGGCTGGAGGGCAGGAGGATTTCGTCCTCTGTCCCAGGGCAGAGAGCAGGGGCCTAGCACCTTTTTCCAGCTGAAAACCAGAGTGCAAGTGGCTGTTGGATGTTCCCTTTCTCTCCCCATATTGCAAAGATGGAGTACACTCTCTTCCCAGAGTAATAGGCATTTGCCATGGGTGGGTGGCGGAAGCCAGCCCCTGTCACGCTCTTGGCCAGGTCCCTCCAGCCTCCCTGAGGCTGCAGCCTCACCCCCGCCATCCCTTGTCTGTAGACCACTCTCCCTTTGTCCTTAAGTCCCCTTCCTCCCCTGCCCTACTGAGTGTCCCCCTCCCTACAGCTGCCATCCCGCTGGGGCCGGAGGAACCACCCCATCAACGTGAACCATTACGCCAACAAGAAGAGCGCTGCCGAGAGCATGCTGGACATCGCACTGCTCATGGCCAACGCGTCGCAGCTGAAGGCTGTGGTGGAGCAGGGCCCTGCCTTCGCCTTCTTCGTGCCCCTGGTGGTCCTCATCTCCATCTCCCTGGTCCTGCAGATCAGCGTGGGGGTGCTGCTCATCTTCCTTGGTTGGTGTCTGTACACAGCCAGGGTGGGTGCTCTTGGACCCGAGGGCAGGGTGTATGGGGCAGGGGATAGGATAGCATCCCAGATGCCCGGAGTATCCTGCCTCCCACTGCTTAGTCTGACCAGTCCCACAACCCCAGTGGTAGCACAGCTGCCCAGCTCTGTGACAACTGTCCAGTGGTAAAAGAGTAGCCAAGCTAGGAGGTGAGGAGGAGACCCTGGACCCCCTGGGCCTGGAGCCAAGGACCAGCATGTCCATGGAAGGGGTAGCCGGCTGAATCCACAATGTAAGGGATAGCTGCTAGAACTCCATTCTCCCAAAACTGAGTCACTCGATATCATGCTGACTTCCTGTGCTTGATGGACACACAGACACAGGGAACACAGGCAGGCAGAGCTCGGCTAGGCCCGGTGGGGGATCCAGAGCTCCACAGGCTGCTGCATTTTCCTGCCAGGACCCCAGGTTTTGCGGAACCAGGGATTGAACTCAGGTCCTTGAGCTTGCCAGGCAAGCACTTATTCTACAGAGCTATCTCCCCGGCCCCAAGGGCACACTTAATGGCTGGCCCCAGGGTCCATTCTGGCCTGGAGCAGCACAGGCACCAGATCACTTCTGCTTTGCCTCCTGGCTGCATGGCTTGGGATATGTGAATAGACCTGCTGGGACTTGTTTTCCCCCCTGGGAAAGGGTAGAACAGAAGAGCCTTGGGTAGTTGGGAGGATCCATAGATTGAAGCGTAGCAGGGGCTCAGCACGTTTGCTGCAAACCACATCCAGCTGGCTTGATGTCCAGAAGTGGCATGACCTTGGGTGACCTAGGGGGTATGACCTGCGTGGGCTTCAGTTCCTTGTGGGGAAAGTGGGGGACCACAGAAGGAGGACCTAAGGACCTGCGGTTAGGGTTTGAGTAAAATAGGCAGTTTTTATCTGAGAGGATGAAACTTACCCTAAATGTGGCTGAGGGTCCTGTAAGATTCTGGGCAGAGTCCCGTTACCATGCTGGTTTCTTCTTACCCACAGTAAAGTATGACCTTAACAACCCAGACAAGCATGCCAAGCTGGACTTCCTGAACAACCTAGCCACAGGACTGGTATTCATCATCGTGGTGGTCAACATCTTCATCACTGCCTTCGGGGTTCAGAAGCCTGTCCTAGGGGTGGCGCCCCAGGAGTAGGGTGCCCAGGTGAGTGCCCAGGGAGTGCCCAGGAAGGGGCGAGCATCTGCAGCTGACCACCTTTTGGAGGTTGTGAGGACCTGGCAGTCCCAAGCTGGCTGTCCCTGGCTCCTTCCCAGGCCTGAGCATACCCTAGGCAGTTTACGCCTGCTTGCTACTTTAAGATCCTGTGGTCACAGTGTTTAGATGAGACGTGTTTTGGGTCACCATCTGAGGGTTGGGTTGAGTTGGGTTGCATTTGCAGTAATGGGGACAGAACCCAGAGCCTCATGCATACAAGGCAAATACTCTATCACTGAGCCACACCTCAGACCCTGTGGCCACTATTTAAACACACCCAGAAAGCTCTTGGAAAATAGAAATTTCTTCCCTAAAATACAACGTACATACATACATACATACATACATACATACATACATACATACCATTTCTTGCTTTTCCTGAGAATAGTGCTCTGCTCCTCTTGAAGCCCTACTCAGCAGCTCACCTGAGCTCTCTTCTGAGAAAGTGACCTACTGTGGAGTAGGTCCCTTCTGCCCCCTCTGACCAGGATAGCAGGATTTGAGGTCTTTTCATTGGAACCCTCATGACACCCATCTCCCTGTCCCTGGCTGGGTCTCAAGGGGCCTGCAGCACCCCCTGCTCTGGGGTGGACCCAGGGCAGACTGGAGACACCCCATTCTCCACCCCCAGGGTAGAAGCATTTCCACATTGCGCTCAGCCCGTCTCTGTCCCATTACAGAGAGGGTGAGTGTCTACCTGAGGACTCCAGCCTGGATGGAGGTTGAGCTGGGAGCGAGGCTGAGCCAAATGGAGGCTGGAGCCCTCCAATCTATAGTGCCTATGGTGGAGGGTAAGGCTGTACATGCCCTTGCAGTGGATGCCCTTGGCCCACTGGTTTGGCCACAGAGCCTGAGGCAGCCCTCCTCCTGCACCCAGCTACTACCCTGGGTAGGTGTGTTAGGTCATTCTCCCGGAGGGCCTGGTGCCAGCCTGCCCCTTCACACATGGCACCTGCTATGTGGCCTAAGCACAGTCCTTGATGCTCCCTGAGCATCTGTTTGTTGACCAGGAAAAGGGCCCCAGGGACTGTAGACACACAGACCACACCTCCACAGATGTCCTCAGAGATGTCTTCAGGGTCCCTGAGCCCAGCTTCTGTAGTCCTGCACTAGAAGCAGCCAGAGCAGAGTCTTGGGCCTGCTGAGCAGCTGTGGTCCCAGCTCCCAGGCCCTGGCCCCATGCAATGGGCCAGGCCTTTCAACCCAGGCAGTGATCGGGGAACATTGTATTTCAAGGAAAAACTGAGAGCTAGGACATTTGTGATAACGCATTCAGGTCACATGGCTTCTCATTCCAAAGTTTGAGCGCCCCAGTGGTTGGTCACCAGATAGGCATAGAGCCCATTCCTGCCAGGGAGCTGTGAGCAAGTGGGTCAGCACTTGTACATCTTCTGTTTTTTCCAGACCCTGAGTGGCTGGTCACCCAGAGCCCAGGACTGCATTCCCTCAAGGCGTCCACCTCCCTGTGTGTAGCACACCGAACCTGCCAGGCCAGCTCCTGGAACAAGTCTCTGCTCCCACTGTGACTGCTGCAATGTGGGGGCTGGATGCAAACCCCAGAAGGCCAGAACTGGAGCGTCTCAGATACTTGCCACCTGGGGACACATAGCAAATCCATGGACAGGCTGGATGAGGAACCAGCCGGCCTCTGTCGCAGGCCGTTCCAGATGGACAGGGAGCTGCTCCTCCCCTTGCCAATACACCAGCATCCCCACTTCCTAGGGGGCCTGCCAGGTTCCCCTGGTGACCACTGCCTCTGTTGTTTTCTAACCCAGAGGCACAGGGGACCAGCACCCCAGGGGACCCAGTGGTGGCCTTGGGCCACAGCCTCAGTGTCTGGGCTATGCAGCTATCAGGAGGTGGCTGTGTCCTCTTGGCCCCTGAATTGTGTTCATGCCTTCTACCCACAGTGACTTGGCAGAGCCCCAGCCCATCCCTAGGCATCTAAGTGCCCATTAATAGGAATGACCAACAAAGCTGGGCTCTGGGCACTGTCCTCCCTGCCTGGGGTGGGACTGTGTTGGGGTCCCTTCCCTTCCTTAAGCCTCAGAGCACACAGCTCATCCCAGTGCCTTCCCCAGAAAGTCAGGGTTGGGGACCTCTTTGGCTCCCAGCCTATCTCAGGATGCGGTTTAGAGGCAGAGGAGCCTGGGTCAGAGGCTCAAATGCCTTGCTGCTTTTCTCTCTTAATTTTTTTTTTTTTTATAATTTTGAGACAGGATCTCACTAAGCTCCCCAGGCTGGTCTTGAACTCCTTATCCTCTTGTGTCTACTTCCTGAGTAACTGGGATTGCAGGCATGTGATGCTGTGCTCAACTGCTTTTAATTTTTTATACCAACACATAGAAAAGTTGGAAGAATCATTTGAAGCATGCCCTCACAAAACTGGTGAATGTTTTGCTAGGTGTGATCTCCACCATCCCAGAACCTGCACTGTCAGCCTGTCCAGTATGTGTGAGGAATGCTGAGCCCCAGGTGCCTGGCCTCCTGGAGAGGGCCTGGGTGGGTTGGCCCCCAGCATCACTCCCATGCGTAGTGCTAAAGCCTGCCTTTGCAGCCCTCCTGGAGCCAGCACGGCAGCCCCATGTTCAGGGGCCTGCTGTGTCCTTTGGAGCAAAGCAAGATAAAATAAAGACCTGCCCAGGACCCCACACATGATGCACTGCTTTTTGTCCAAGTTCAGGGCAGGCTGTCACACCCTGTGAGGCCTTGTGATGTCCCCCAGCCTTGCCCAGGAAAACCTCTTCTGATACAACAGCCCTGGGGCTCAAGGATGGTTTGTGCCTTAGCTGCTGCCCGGGCCCTGGCTAAGAATGGCTCAGGTGTATGCCACCAGCGCAGTGCCCCTGGTGTGGGCTGGCCCGTCGCAGCCGGATGTTGGCCAACACATGGCTTGGTTCCTCCTCTAAAGAGGAAATTCACCCAGATGGGGCTGGGGGAGGGAGGATTCTGAGAGGAGTCCCTGAGCCCAGGCCACAGTTCTGGCCCTGGAGGCACATTCTGGCCCCCATGGCCCTGTCCCTTGGGCCTCCCCTTCAGGCACCTGTACTCACTGCCTCTATAGCGTCTAGTCACGTCTCACAGGTACACCCGATGGCCCTACCCCTTTCTCTGGAGTGCTTCCTTGTATCCCAAGGTCATCACGTTACTGTCCAAGCCTGCCCCTTCCTGTCATTCTGTTCCTTATCTGGGCTCTATTACCTTTGATATTTTAGATGAGGGTCACCACCCATATCAGAGGAGGTCAGCGTGTTTGGCTGGATGGCGGTCTGAGCCCAGCCCAAGGGGATGTCGGCACCAGAGAACAAGTGTCCTATCCAGAAGGCCTCCTGGTCCTTGGTCTGGCCTGTCTTTCCCACCAATCCCACCTCCTGCAGCCTGTGTGCCACCTCGCTTGGGTGTGCAGTCATGTTCAGGAAACATCTGAGGTGGAACGCACCCTTCCAAGTGTGCTGGGCTCTGTGCATCTGTCAGAGCAGGTGAAGGGCAGACAGAAGTAACAGTCCAGATCACTCCTAAGTGCTCCTCTGGGAGGCCTACCCTGCCCTAAGGACCTAGATCTGAGGGACAGCACTGGTGGACAGCACCGGTGAGTGAGCAAGCTGTGTAAGGAGCAAGGAGATGGGCCCACTGAGTTGTGGGGAGCCACAGCGGGACATGTAGGGAGGTCAGCAGGCAATGCTAGAAGGAGACACCTGTTATAGGTGGAGGGTTAACCTGCGCCCTGAGGCTGGTGCAAGCTGGACCTGGCATTGCAGGGATGGTGGGGTTGGGGGAGTGGAGACTGGGGACAGTCACACAGAACTGGCAATGGCCACAAGGGGATGGGTGAGATGGAGATTGGTTTCCTTCACCTTCTTCCTGTAAGGGATTAATGAGGTGATTAGCCAGATGGATGGGCAAGTAGATGGACAGGTGTGTGGGTGACTAAAAGAGAGATAATAGCAGGCAGGCAGAACCAGACAATAGGATAGACTGGGCCATGATTTGACTAAGTGACCTCTAAGAACTTTCAAGAGGTGAGGCCCTGTGGGAGGTCTGCAGGTTACTGGGGCCAGGTCCTTGAAGGCGACTGGGACTGTAGTCCCCTCATTGTTTCTTTTCTCTCCCTGGCCGGTGAAGTGAATGGTTTTCCCTGTGATATACTCCTACCAGATGCCTTATTGGGGGCCCGAAACAATGGGGCCAATTGATTGTGGGCTAAAAATCTCCAAAACTCTGAGCCAAAATAAACCTTTAGTCTTTTTAGTTAATTGTCTCATGTATTTTATTATAATGATAGAAAGCTGACTAATACATAACTAATATATTGTCTTAATCACTTTCTTGTAGCTGAGACAAAAATACCCAACAGCCACAACTGAAAGGAGGAGAGGATTATTTTGGCTCATATCTTCGTTTGATGCATGGTCAACCAGCTCCAGGGCAGAAATGGCCTGGTGGAAGAACCTGGGGGTGGGATGGGGAGACCACTGAAGGAAGAAGATGAGTGAGGAACGGAGATATACCCTCCCAGTCTCACCCCAGTGACCCGAGACCAACTAGGCTCCACCTCCTAATGAGGAGGAAGCTTTGGACTTAGCAGTTTTCACTTCCTGTGATCCAATCTCTTTCCCAATACATGAGGCTTTTGGGGGACACCCCAGATCTAATCATAACACGAGAGAAAACAGCTATTGAGAGGTGATGGGCAGATTGATGTAGGTGGTGAAATAAACAATGTTTAAAATTTTAAAAATGTATTATTATAGTAAAAGACATTGCTATTAATCCACTTTACAATACTCCCTCTCACTTTGCACACACTTATCCCATCATTTTTGCAACTTTCTGAAGCAGTTCTAGAAGTGCTCTTTCATGAGTGTCTTTAGTTGTGCTGTCATGGTTGCTTCAGTGTCCTTTACTTTTCATTGTCATTTTTACTTCAGAGAAGATCCAGAAGTTGCATGGTTCCAGATCCTCTGAATGAGGTGGATAAGGACACACTGGTAGTTTTTTGTTTTTGTTTTTGTTTTTGTTTTTTAAATGCAGCTTGAACTCATAGTGATCCTCCTATTTTCAGCCTCCCCAGAGCTGGGATTACAGGCATGTACCTCCACACTCAGACTCAGTGGCCAGCTCAGTGCGCCCGAGGGCAGGGCCAGCATGGTGTCGGGATCAAACCATAGTCCCTGCACTTGCCTAAGCATCACAGGCTGGTTTTAAGCCAGGGTGTCTCCTCTTCCCACATGGCTGCAGTGGGGTCCACTAGAAAGTAGGGTGTGAGAACTTCTAAGAAACAGTGTAGTCCCTCCCTCATGGCCCTCACTCCACTGCAAGATGAGCCCAGAGACTCAGCTTGGGGTCAAATTATGATTTGGGTCCCATGGCCACTTGAGCAGCACCTTCTAAGGGTTCTTGCCCACCTTCCAGGTGTGGGATGTAGCATCTCAACAGTGATGGGAATCAGTAGCGATGTGACCCCAGCCACAGAACATCCTGTTCATCTCTCCATCTCCCAAGTGCCCTTCAGGTACACCAGACAGTGGGGAGCAGAACAGGCCAAGCCCCTCTAAGATGCTCATCCACCCAAGGGAGCCATGACCTGTGGCTGGATGGGTTTCAATTGGGAGACATTGGCAGGGCTCCTATGAGTCATCTGCAAGCAAGTTGCTGACTCAATGGGAACTGAGAAGTGTTACCACATATAAAGCAGTGTTAGAGCACCCCCAAATCCAACTTAGGACCTACATGCTCAGCATCCACCAGCCCTGTGTTGTGCAAGATGCAGATGTGTTTTCCCTGCCTCATGTGCTGTGTCCTCTCTGCCCTGTGACCAGACTGCCCAGCGCTCTGTCCCAGCTCCTCTGCTCCCCTCCTGTACCCCAAGCCTCTGGCATGGGGAGCTCTCCCTCAGCTCCAGCTGCCCCACTGGGGGGCATCCCTGAAGTGGCCCCTTTCCTACTTGCATGTAAATAGCAGCCTGAACAGGTGGTATTTCTATCCAGGATCTGAACAATTTCAACAGTGAGTGACTCAAGCAGAGGAAACAGCTTGCTCCTTATATGAGTTCCTAAAGCGGTGGCGTCACTGCACATGACACAAATGTCCTGAGGCCACAGGTAGATGGTGAGGGCCAAGCCAGAGGGTGGCACCAAGGAAGAAGGGGATGGTTGTACCTTTTACTTCCCTGTGTGCTTGATGCACTTTGTCAGGGGCACCACTTGGTCAGGTGGTGGCAGGGCAGGGCATGATGGGGCACCAAGGTCTAGATGGGGAGTCCCCAGTGTTCTCCCCTCCATAGCCCCCTCCAGGTGAAGGTGGGCCCAAGAGGCAAGAGGCCAGGAGGGATGTCCAAGGGCAGCCAGTGGGCTTGAGGCAGGGCCTTAGCATGTCACAGATGGAAGGAGACAGTCAGCAATGCAGAGAGGCCAGGTGGGTCCAAGGCCATGGGACCGGCATGTCCTGTGTGTGTCTACTCAGGATGGCACCCCATGCCAGAGGCAGATGGGGCAGCCCCAGGGACTTGGCAACAAGCGTGTCATCTCACCTGTCTCTAGATGTTTCCAGTCTTCAGCAGACAGAAACTAGATGCATCCATCTTTTTTTTTTGTGGTACCAGCGATTGCACTCAGGACCTTGCACTTATTCTACTGAGCTATCTCCCCGGCCCAGATGCATCCATCACCTATCATTTATCTATCCATCTCTATCATCACCACCACCATTTATGTTTGTATTTATTATCTGTCTCTGTCTTCTATCATCTGTCTCTAGTACCGGGGACTGAACACAGGGACTCCACTCTGAGCAACATCATCTGCTTGCTTCTCAGCTTTCTTCTTCCCTCCCCTCCTCCCCTCTTCTTTCTTTTAAAATAGGGCCTAAGTCACTAAGTTGCCCAGGTTGAGTTTGAACTTGTTATCCTACTGCCTCAGTCCCTCACAGTGCTGGGATTACAGGTATGCACCATGATGCTGATTAGAAACAAATCCTAAAAAAAATTAAATAAATAAATAAATAAATAATAAAAAATAAATGAGTCCTAATGTCCTTCCTGGTTCTTTCCTTCTCCAGAGGTAAGTTATGTCTGTCTATGCCCTGGGGCAAGTATGTCACCTTCCCTGGGGCCTCTGTCACCTTCGTAGGGGTGTATTGCCTTCACCGTGGTGCTGCAGGACCTTCCTAAAAAGCAGTAATTCAAGAGCCTCTCTCGGGTTACCGAGTGACTTGCTGTTCTGAGTCATGCCCGTGGGGCGCCCAGAGTAGGGTCCCATGTTACAGAGGAGCAGACTGAGGCGCCGCGACTTGGAACCACATTTCTTAATCCTGTGGTCTGAGATGGGGAAGTGAAAGGGTATCTGGGGGTCTCCGCAAAGCCACTTGTCCTCACTGGGCATGTGTGGGAGCTCTGAAGGCACAGCATTCCTTGGCCCTCGCTTGCAGTTCTCTGATGCAGCAGCATGGGCAACGTAATAAGCACAGCGCTTGCTGTGTGGTGACAGAACTGACTGAGTGTCCGCTCCTTGGTGCTCCATGAGCCTGAGCCTGCATGCAGCCCTCCCAGGAACCTGGCCCAGGCCCACCTCAGCCACCCATGCCATCCTGGGTGAGGGCCTGCCCAGTGCCCTCCAAGGCGCATCCCTGTGCCTCTGGAAACAACTGTGGAAAACGCAAACTCACAGTGACTCTGCTGGTGACCAAAACTGTTGACCCATCAGGAGGCAAACCCATCAGGGCCTATTGCTGGTGCCTCACTTGTACCTGTTTGTGCACGTGTGTATATGTACACACACACTGTAAATGTGTAAGCATGTGCAGTATGTGCATGAACACCCTGCACATGTGTGTGTGTGTTGAGGAGAGGTGGTGTGGGTGAGGGCACATGAACAGTGTCTTGTGGCCCTCAGCCCTCCATCTGTAGAACAGGGGTGGTGACTGGAGATGCAGGCAAGGTGTAGGGTGATGCCTTGGGGTGTGCCTGTCAGAGGACCTGCCTATCATGTGTGAGGCAGGAGGGCCAGGGTCTGACAAAAGGGGTCAGGTCCCCAAAGCCCTCAGCTGTTCAATCATCTTGTGTCTGTAAGTGACTGTTCTAGGATAGGCCCTGAGCAAGGTAGGTAGTCACCTCCAGTCCCACACCAGGCCCAGATGACATTTTTCATTTCCCAAGGCTCAATGGACTACCCTGTTCTGTCTCTTTCCTGCCTCAGGCTGTGACTGTGGCTGTGTTCCTGGCCCTGGACCCCATGGCCTGTCCTTTGCAGTGCTGACTCCTTACCCATTCTTCTTGGGCCAAGGTTCCCTCGGATTCTCTCCCCAGCACACAGTGGCTGACCAGGCTATGTGGGGCCAAAGGACTGGACAGTGACCCAGAGGCCTAGGGAAGGGTGCTGGGGTGGGGGTGGAGGTAACTCAGACAGTCACAGGAAGAGTACAGGAACAAGGTGGATGAAACTTGGCCCTGACCTAACATCCCATCTTCCCCTTGACTAGCAGAGCAGAGTGATCTTAGACAGTGGCCCCTCCTCTGGGTCTCAGTGTCCCCATCAGAAAAGTAAGGACTATAGTTCTAACCTTCTGGAATTGTTGGAAATGAAGTTAACGCATGGGCATTCAGATGCCCCAACCTGCAGCACTTACCAGTGCCCCAAACCTAGACTCCCAGAGAGCTGGGGATGCCCAGGCCAGGGCCTCATGGAGTTGCCAGGCTGGTGATAGCAGTCCACTCTTGCCTCAGCCTGTGAAGCTAGAGGCACACCAGGTGTTGGGAACCATCAAGGACAGGAGGAAGGCTCAGAGGCAGAGCAGGGGAGGGGACAGAGGGGGCATCTGAGATGGGAGGGGCTTGAGACAGGAGGAGATGGTGTGGGAGGAACATCTGCAGGGAAGGGGACAGTGTGAGAGGACACCTGGCATAGGCAGGCAAGGGCTGGCCTGGGCGAGGCCAGGGGCACCCAGGGACCTGGCTCCAGCTGAAGCAGCCACAGTCACCCTTCTATCATAAGGCAGCAAGTCAGACAAAAAGAACTCAGCTTTTATTATCATCAAGCACCTTGTAGGGTGAAGGTGTTGTGCCTTGCAGAGAAATTATAAATAATGAAAAGGAAACAGTTAGAAAAAGTGGTGCTGGCCCTGCAGTGGGCATCGGACGGGGAGAGGGGCGGCTCTTTGGTTGTGCAGTCAGTAAGGCCCAGCATGTGGCTCCATCATAGCCCTCTGAGATCATCTGCTAGGAAGGCCAAGAGGTAACGGCTGACGTGCCTATCAACGATGATGGCTGAGAAGCCCAGGATGCGTCTGGTCCCGGGCAGCACCTTGGGGTCTGGCACACAGGGGAAGGAAGGGTTACATAAGCAAATTCTGATCTGCACTCGCCACGTCCTTTGGGTTGGGAACAAGTCAGCCCTGGCACAGCCCCTCCCACTCAGACCCTGGAGCTTGCAGCCCCAATTAGTGACTCGCGTGCAGCCTTTGCATGCACACTGCACCAACATTTGGAGGCCTTCCCAGCACAACAAACTTGGGCATCACAGGGAAGAGGGCCTGTAAACTACATGGCCTTGATGGCTGCCTACACATAGGACCTGCAACACAATGGGGACAAAGACCCCAGGTTCTAGAGCTGGAGATCTGATCCGTGTGGCTCTCTAACTCCTGGAGCCCTTCCTCTCTGGAGAGTAACTGTGAAACAGTGGCCACCAAGGCTGCCGGCTGCACACACTCAGCTTCTCTGTTTCTCTATTGCTGCATGGGTGGGTCACGGAGGTGGTGGAGCACCCACCTGGAGGGCAGCAGTAGAGCAGCAGGGCAAGGCCAGTGGCCAGGCCGAGGCCTGCCAAGAAGCTCATGGTTCCTGGGGAGGAATAAGCAGGAGAATGAGGATGAGGCCAGTGGGCACAGAGGGCTTCTCACCAACAAAAAGCCAGGAATGGAGCCCGACAGGGGATGGAGAGGCCCCTGGGGCAGAGAAGAGCCCTGGGGGGAAGAGAGACAGAAAGAAAGGGAGGGAGAGAGGGAGGCGGTAGGGGTGTTGCCCGTTACCCCTGTCACTCAGCCCGTGGCTCTCGCTGCCCCAGTCGAGCTCTGTACAATCTGAGTTTTCTGGAACAGAATCACAGAGCACTGTTAGTTGTGGGCTGGGCCACAGAGCAGGGTGATGGCCCCCAGGGAAACCCAAAGCCACCTACACCTCCCAAGGCTGCTGGGCCCTCATATCGCCTTGCATGGCCACCTCAAGGTGCTGGGATGGCCAGGACAGGCAAAATAATGTCAGGGTTGAGGGAAGCCTGTGGTTTGGGGCCTTTCCTTTAGTCCACCTTCTGTGACATCAAGGGCCATCATTCCCATTGGCCATAAGACCTCAAGGGCAGCATGAATATCCACCATTGAAAGTCAACTGCATCATCCTGACAACTCAGGATGCAGCTGGGTAGTGAGCTTCTCCCCAGACCTCCCAGATAACTGTACCCTCTGGATAGGTGCTGGACACCTAGGAGCCATGCAAGGTGCTCTGCCACCAGGAGACCTGTGCCTTGGCGGCCTTAGCTATGTTCTAGAAGACTCATGGAGCTCTTACAGGCAGTGAGGGCCTATCTACCTGCCCTCAGGTGTCTGCACCGCATCCTGTGGCATAGGGATGCTTCCGCAGGATCAGGGGCCTGGCTGAGTGTCTTGGGCTCATCCCTGTGGCCAGACACAGCAGCCCCTCCTCCCAGGACCCCATGTACAAAGGCCTCAGAATGAAGCCAGCACCCCAGGCTTGCAGTGCTTTCTCTGGCTTTAGAAGCTCAGAAGACCCCAACCTTTGAGACCTACACATCTCCTGAGGCCTGGGGGGTACTGCCTGGGGACAGGATCCTCTAAACCATGATATACAAGATCGACCAGGCACTCACACTCAAGGACACTATAGAAATTCTCCGGGGTGTGTGTGCATGCATGTGTGCATGTGTATAGGTGGGATGTGGCAGAAGGGGGCACCACCTGGTGTCCACTGTGAGTTCGGGTAACTCCAGGCTGGGGCAGCCTCAGGAGCACCATATGGTGCTAAAGACAGGGCTGGTATCAGTATGGAAATGAAGTTCCCATAGTGATGAGAGTGAAAAAAGGAGAACCAGATGTGTGAGACACCAACCTCAGGGTGAAAATGGGCATGAGAACAAGGGACTGAAGGGAGAGGACAGAAGAAAAGACAGAGACACAGTGTAAGGCCTGCATGCCTACATGTTCTTCTGAGGCCACGGAATGTCCCTAGGGAAGGACAAGACACAGAAGACACCCAGGTCAGAATGGGAACTGAGGACATCCTCACTGTCAGCAGTCATGTGGCACCCCCAGCCCAGCATGAGCATTGGTGCCAGGGACAGACTTACGCAGGGGGTGGCGGCTGGGCAGGTGGCTGTGCAGCGGCTGGGCATGGATGTACAGGGCTCGGTAGAACTCCTGGCAGTGTCGCTCACCACTCTGCTGCAGGTGGCTCAGGAGGTCACAGAGCCGCACGCGCAGTGATGCCTTGGGATTCCGGAACTGGGAGCAGGAGGGAGGAAGAGCAGGCTGGGGGGTGGCTACAGGTCAGGATGGGGCACTGGGCCCAGGACCCAGCTTCAGCATCCTCTCCAGGTGCACAATGCATCACCAGACACCCTAGACACCCTGTCCACAGCCAGCAGCCACAGCACTATGGCTTCTCATCCCTGTGGCATGGGAGGGGGAAGCTGAGGCTGGAGAGGTCATGTAGAAAGCACGGGGCAGGGGACAGCACCCTAGATGGTGGGACTTGGCATGGCTTCCTCCATGACTCCAGTATGTCACTTCAACCCTCTGAGACATTTTTCCATCGGTAAGAAGGGAAATAATAAATGCACAAGGTAGGGTCTCATAGGGAATTAGTGAGGGGATGACATAAGGGATCACTTCTGTTGTTCTGCAGTTTATAGGAAAGAGATCCAGATATTTAAAAAATTACTTGAGGAAAAGTTGGCTCTTTCAATGCATTTACAGAGAAGCTGGTTGTAAGACCAGTGCACTTGACATCGAGCCAGGGACCAGGAGGCAGTAGCGTGGTGCTGTCCCCTGGTGGCAGGACACACTAACTTGAAAACTGCAAAACAAACCAATGAATTGCAGGAGCTTCCCTGCAGCCCTACATAAACATCTGATTTTTCCCTCCAAATAATCATGTAGTAGACTTCTAATTGCACTGAGATTGATTTAAGTCCATCAATTCTTTATTTGTTGAAATGGGGTCTCACTATGTTACCCTGGCTGGTCTCAAACTCTTACCTCCTAGGTCAGCTCCTGAGTAGCAGAGATTTACAAGTATTGACCCCAAGCCTGGCTGAGCCCATCATTTTGAAGTCACAGTATGACTTTCACAACACAGGCAGCATCTGACCAACTAGCCTGTCCTCAGAAAGACCCCAAACCTCAGTATATCCCTGTACTGTGATCACTACGTCATGTGAGGAAAACACAGCTCCAAGAAGGAAGGGATTCACACAGGGAGGAGGCCAGGGACAATACCTGGACCCCAAAGGCCTGGTGGGCCCTGGAAACCAGCTCTAGCCCCTCTAGTCCTGGTGACCATGGCCAGGAGCAGGTGGCTTGGAATAGAAGCTGAAGCTTGGGGAAGAATGTGCCCAACTCTTTCACCCAGAGTCCATGAGACCAGGGCCATCTTAGGGTCCCCCAGTCTGGAAGGCTGGGCAGGAAGAGACCTGGGACAGAACTAGAAAGTGCATCTGGAATTCCATCTGCAGCAGGGCCTGCCAGAGTGTCTAGACCCTGAGAGGCCAGGGTATGGCTTGACTTCTGGAGACTGGTGACCCTGAACATGGGACAGCATCTTGGGCCTCAGTAGCATGCTCCATAAAGCAAGGTGAGGACCATGTCTATTTGTAGGGCTATAGTGTGGATCAGGGACAATCTGGGGAAGAAAGGAGTGGGCAGCCATTTGCCTGGTTTTTGTGTCCATTCCACAGATGGGGCCACGAAGGTTCCTAGTGAGACCAGCTTCCCTCATCACTGCAGGGCCAGCTTGGCTGTGGGTCACAGTCAATACTGCCTGCCTGCAGCTGCTGCCCACCTTGGATGGACTGGGCCTTCCCACCCACAGACAAGGAGAAAGTGAAAAGAAAAAAGAAGCATTTTGACCTCTGGAAGGTGCAGATGAAGAGCTGCTTTGTGGCATAGGATGATATCAGGCCTGGACTGCTGACCCCTCCCTCCTCAGCCCTCTCTACTGTTCTTGTTTGTGTACTGTCATGTGCTATTGTATGATGTCACATATTGCCATGGGTTGCCTCTTGGAACCTTCCTACCAACTCTAGCGGGGACAAGCAGGCATGATGCCATATGAAGAAACTGAGGTACAGACCTGGGCCCATTCTGAGCCACTCCAGAGACAGCTTTAAGCTCAGGCAACCCAACAGCCCGGCTCAGGTGTGTCACCTGCGAGCTACCCTGAGACACCAAGTATGCCATTCCCTGAGATGAACCAGGGCCAGAAGCCAGCTCCTCCTAGCCCAGGAAGGAAGGAACCCAAAAGGTGTGTGCGGTATCAGATAACGAATGTCATGACTTGGTAGGAAGTACGTCTGCATTCTGCTCATGTTCGGAGAATTTGCCTGAGAATGAGAGTAAAGGTAGCAGACTAATTTGGCAGAAGAAATTTCAAGGCAATCGAATGTTGAGGCAGTGGTATGGTTATTGTTGGGGGCTTTTAGCCAAATTTATGTTGAGAATGAAGAGCCCAGCAGGATGATTTAAATCATTTTGAGTCTGGCCAGAAAGGAAGCTCCAGCAAAGCTACGGACTTCAAAGATAGCACTGAGAAGGAACAGAGAATATAAAAGATGGCCTGAGGGGATCACAAGAAGCAGCAAGTCTCCACCCTCTGCAACCTCAAAACTGCAAAAGTGACTTTGCTTTGAGGAGAAAGCTACAGAGCACCATGTCCCAGAGTAGTGGCAGCATAGTAAATTTGTTCCTCAGAACTGGATTCTGAGTGTCCAGTGATCCAGGCCCTTGACTCTTACAGCCAAGAGAGAGGAAAGCTTGGCTACTACTCCAAATTGCAGCAGACCTTGGCACGTGGGGATGGTTGCATGAAAAATGCAGGAATTATGGGGCTTCCACCTCAGTTTAAGAAGGTCTGGGAGGCCAGGCAGTGTACCCCTGAGAGGGAAGAGTATGAAGCTTTGAGGGAGAAGCCAAAGGTGCAATGGAGACCCCAGAAGCTCAGAAAGGCCAGGAATGTGGATTGTCTAAGGAAAGCTGCAAGGAGGAAGAAAAGTGGGCCTTAGAGAGAGGCCATAGGAGCTACAACTACCAGAAGTGCCAAAGGCATGGAACCATCCAAGCCCTTTGGAGCTCATAGTTTGCTAGACTGCCTCAGATGCAGGACATGGAACTACAGGACTTAATGTTTGCTCTGTTGGATTTTGGATTTGCTTTCATCCCATTCCTTTGTATTCTCATTTGTAACATTTGGAATAAAAATGTTCCTCTTGTGCCACTGAATGTTGGAAGTGTCTAATTTTTCATTCGTACAGAGGCTTGAAGCTAAGAGTTCACTTACATCTCAGAGGAGACGTAGGACTTGGGCTTTTCAGCAATGCTGAGACTGCTAGGACTTGGCCAACTTCTGCAGATGGACTAAATGCCTTTTGCATAAAGAGATGTGCAGGAGTCCTTAGGAGCTAGGGACAGAACGTTATGGTTTTAATGTAATATAATATTGACTGCTTTAATAGTGGTTCTCAAAGTTTGTTAAATATGTGTTATAATGTTCATGTTGTGAAATATTAAGAATAACCATATCTTTGTATCAGGAAACTGGTTTAGAGAAATGTTTGTGGTTGCCAAGTTGACAAGGGGTAGATTGTAATGGTTGACACACGGTATCAGTTTAAGAAGTTTAGAAGTTTAACTAAAGGGCTCAGCAGGGAGCCAGGGTTCTTACTTTGTAAATATCCTCATCCTCTCCAAGAGGAGGACTTGGAGATGGTGTGCACTGGGAGATGGTGTGGGCGTTACACCCAGGTGGGATAGCCTGCTTACAATATAAGGGAGAAAAAGAAGCTTGCTTCTCCACTGCTTTTGCTCTTGCTGCTTTTTCTGTCTTCTGCTCCTTGAAGTATTACCCTGTGCCATGCCACCCCGTCTTGGAGCCAATTGATTATGGACTGAAACCTCCACGGACTGTGAGCTAAATTAAGCTTTCCTTCCTTAGCTTTGGGTGCTAGGCATTTTGTCTCAGCAGCAAGAGAAAAGTAACCAAGACACCCACCCTCACCTCCTCAGCACCTTTTCAGCCTCCTGGTTGGTGAGGACCTGTGGGTAGTAGCGGTTCAGCTGAAGGACGATTCTGTCCACCTGCTGCTCGCTGAGGCGCCCCTTGCCTGTCAGGAATGGTGTGTCCTGCACCAGGCGGTCACAGTAAGTCTGATCTAGAACAGATATGGGGAATGCAGGGCATGAGCCTGTGCAGGCCTAAGAGGGACCAAAACCAGCAGCTATGGTGCTGGCCATGCCTGCAGCAGGGAGACAATCTCTGGAAGTACCTGCAGGACTAGGACATCCCCGCTATATGGTGGGTATCACACAGGGAGAACTGCCCCACCCTGCCAACCCACCTGGGCAGAAGAAGCAAAGAAATGGCTGTACTCCTGCCCCCTCTCCTATGCCAAGAGCTGATCATGGGAAGCAGATTTTCAGAGGTGAAAAATCTGCCCTCTACTGGGCTACTTCAGGGCCATAGGGAAATAGGCGGGGCCCAGGGAGGCAACATGCAGCTCTGAGAAGGCTGGGACAAGGGCTTTCCAGCTTGCCCCAGCACAAAGATGCAGGAATAGAGCCGGTGGGACAGCTCAGCGCACTAAGCACCTGCCTAGGCCAGCGTAGGCACGGGGGTTCAATCTCTGGCACCACTTGCAGTGATGGCCCTCCCCCTGGGTGCACTGAGCTGGTCACTGAGTGTGGGCACGGTGGCACATGCCTGTAATTGTAGCATTGGGAAGGCTGAAAACAAGAGGATCACTATGAGTCCGAGCTGCGTAGTGAGACCCTGTACCAAATACATTAAAAAAACAACCAACCAACCAAAGGTGCAGGAACACAGGGCTCAGTGTGGCCTGGGCTAGCATTACCAAAGGACAAGGAAGTTTTCTTTATCTCATTGCAGAGGCACCATGAAAGCACCATGGCTGCACCATTTTCCCCTTATCAATGCTCTGTAAACAGACAGGTCTGTCCAGCTGAGGGTGGTGTGGCGGTGGGCAGGAGGAGGGAGCATGGAACCCCAGGGGACGCATGGGGGCCTTGCCTCACACAGCTCCAGCCACTGTCCTGTTGCTCCAGGCTCACCCGGGCTGGGGCTGTGCAGGAGTATATTGTATACATGTGATGGAGGGTAAGATAGTATCCATTCAAGTTAGATTGTTAGAGCCCTACGACACGGTGTATGATCTTCATGTTAATCACAAAGAGGATATCTATAGAACAGAAATAAAAATAAAAAATGAGAAGAGAAAAACGTATGACTACAAAAAAAATCAACATCAAAGAAAATGGTAATGGAAGGAATTAAGGTCAAAAAGCCACAAGACATACAGAAAACACTATCTACAAGAGACTTGTTTTAAATCTGAAGACATAATTAGGTCAAAAGTAAAAGGGTGCAAAAAAGATATTCCATGTAAGTAATAACTCAAAGAGTTAATTCACTAAGAATATATATAGTATTCTTAATTAAATATTGAGATTTAAATAATTAAAACAGTTATAAACATAGACTGAGGCATAAAGTTGCAAGATCAAGCCTAGTCTGTGCAACTTATTGAGACTCTTCCTCAAACTAAAAATAAAAAGAGCTGGGCCAGGGATATAGTTCAGTGGCACAGTGCCTACCTGGCAAGCACAAGGTCCTGAGCTCAATTCCCAGCACCAAATAAAATAAAATGAAATAAAATAAAGAAAAAAAGAACTGTGGACAGTGCTTGCCTAGCATGTGTTAGGCCCTGGATTCGATGCCCAGTAAAACACACACACACACACACACACACACACACACACACACAGAGGCAATAGTCATACAAACAGATGTCTAACTACTAGTCTTTAGGGAAGTCCGTATCAAAACCAGGGGGAGATACCACTTCATTCTCACTAGGATAACTATATTTAAAGTGTTAGGGAGGAAGTAAAAAAATTCAAACTCTTGTGCACTATTGGTGAAAATGCATAATGCTGTAGCCACTGTGGAAAAGAGGATGGGAACCCTCAAAAACCTAAACACAGACTTGTCACAAGACCCAGAAATTTCACATTAGGCACATATATACCTGACGAACTGAAAGCAGATACTCAGGCACCAGTGTGCCAGTGTTCCTAGCAATATTATTCAAAATAGGCACAAGATGCAAATAACTACTCATAGGTAAATGGATTTTCACAATGCAGTAAAACATGTGTACAACAGGATGGTGTTCAGCCAGAAAGGGGAGAAATTCTGACACATGAATGTTACAATATGGATAACTTTGAAAGCATAAGCATCATAGTGCCTGCCTGGCAAGTGTGAGGCCCTGAGTTCAATTACCAGTACTAAAAAAAAAACAAAAACAAAAAGTATATGCATCTGGTATATCCCTATAATCTCAGTACTCAGGAGGCTGAGGCAGGAGGATCACCATGACTTCAAGGCCAACCTGGGCTACAAAGTGAGTTCAAGGCCAGCTTGAACTGCACAGTGAAACCCTGTCTCAAAAAGACCAAAAAAAAAAAAAAAAAGCAAGCAAACATATGCTAAGTGTAATAAATAAGACACAAAAGAATAGATGATCTCATTTATATAGCATACTAAGAATAGTTAAATTCATAGGGATAGTAAAATAAATGCTACCAGGAGCTGAGTAGAGAGGAAGAAAGGTGAGTTACTATTCAAGAAGTTGCTATCTGGGATGATGAAAAGGTTGTAGAAATGAGTAGTGGTCATGGTTGCCCAACACTGTACAAGTGCTTAGTGTCACCAAAATGATTAAAACAGTAAATGTTATGTTTTGCATACTTAACCACAATAAAGATGCATAGATATGTTATGGCTCATTTACACAATGAATTCAGCACTAAAAAGGAATGAGTTATTAAGCCTTGAAAAGACAAGGAGAAGTCTTAAATACATATTTCTAAGTGGAAGAAATCAGTCATACAAACCATACGATTCTAATTATCTGACATTACAGAGAAGGCAATAGCAGGAAGACAATAAAATTAGTGGTTGCTGGACTAGGAGGAGGAAAGAATGTGTAAACAGGCTTCAGGGAATTTTTAGACAGCAAAATCTTTCTATACGGTATGATAGTGGTGAATAAAAAACATACATTTGGGGGCTGGTGAAATGGCTCAGTGGTCTAAAGCACCTACTTAGAACAAGCTTAGCAAAGCACAGGGACCGCGGTTCAATCCCCCAGCACCACATGCCAGCCAGCCCCACCCCCTGGTGGGCTGAGCTGGCCACACACACACACACACACACACACATAAATAAATAAAATTTAAAAAAAAAGACATACATTTGTTGAAGCTCACAGAATGTACAATATAGGGAGTGTACACTCCCTAATGTAAACTCTGACATTCAGCTAATAATAATGCACTAATAGAACATGCTAAAATAATAGAGATAGCAATATACAGGACCCTCTGCACTATTTGCTCCATTTTCTATAAACTAAAACTGCTCTAAAAATAGTCTTGGAGCCGAGCACAGTGACATGTGCCTATACTCCCAACTTCTTTGGAGGCTGAGGCCAAGAGGTTTGCTTGAGCCCAAGAGCTCAAGACCAGCCTAGCAACAAAATAAGACTGTTTCAAAAATAAAAAGGTAATAAAGCCAGGAGTGGTGGTGCACGGCTCTAATCCCAGTATTCGGGGATGCTGAGGCAGAAGGATTGAGTTTGAGGCCTGTGTGGGATACACAGTTAAACTGTCTTGAAAAAAGAATCAATAAAAACAGTAAAAGAATAAATATAGAAATAACAAGATGTCTATTCATTAAGAAGAAAATCTGGGGTTGGGGAGATGGCTCAGTGGAATAAGCACGTCCCTGGCAAGCGCAAGGGCCTGAGTTCAATCCCCAGTTCTGCCAAAAAGAAAAAAAAAAAAAGAAGAAGAAGAAGAAAATCTACTTGGAAAATTCCAATTGTTGATTTAAAAAAAATACTGTAGGTCACAAAAAGCAGATTAACCTGAGTTGGGGGAATTATCTGAAAAGGGTCACAGAAGACCTTTCTGAGTGACAGACCCTTCTGTCTGGATTCTGCCTGGGCTGACAGCTTCATAGGTAAACACATGTATCAAACTGTTCACTAAAAACAAGTGTCTGTGCTCATTAGTAGATCACACTTATAGGAGATAGATCTTTTACAACATAGGGTTATCATGTTGGAAAAAGTGGCCTCTCCTCTGGCTTCATCCTTAGGGCACTGACTCTAAGGCTTTTGTCCTTCTCAGGCCTCCCAGGTCCTCATGGCCAGGTATGGTAACAGCAGTCTGGCTCTAGCACCTGCAGTGTCCCTCACTGAAGAGCTAAGATGAGCCCAGTGGAGTTCAAGGAGCAATCCCATGTTCCAGGCATTCGGTAGACTATGCCTACCTACAACCAACATCCTTCTACCAGCTCAGCTATGTGAGCACAACTACCACCCCAATTTTCAGATACGGAAACTGAGGCACAGCAAGAAGATAAAGTACTTATTTAAGACTACAGCCAGGCAGGAAGTGGCAGACCAGAGGTCAGAGCCTAGTCACAGCTGGGTGGGGTCAACTCTTGACATCCAGACTGTCTGCCTCTCTTTTAGCACATAAGTCAATATAGCATACAAGTCCCCTGTGTAACAGGGTGCATGGGCCCACTCCCTGCCAGCAGCAGCAAGACCAAGGCTGCCTGTCTAGCACTGTCTTCCCAATGTGCATCACATATGTGCACAGGGCTGAGCTCACAGTAAGATCTGAATGAATGGATGCTGATCTGAGGCCTAAGGGTGAGGTCTGTTTGTTGGTGAACAGTGCCCAGTGCCATGAAGCAGCTTCCTCCCACTTGGTGAGCTGCTGGGCCAGCTGGGCCTCTGCTGCCCGCAAGCCATGAGTCACAGCAGGCCTGAGTCACCTGGCAAGGGCAGCATAACCCAGGGGCTGAGGCAGGCTGTGTGGCTCCAGGGCTGTGCCTTCCTGCAGTTCTAGTGAGCTGCAAATGCCAACCACATACAGGCAGCCACTAGGAAGCACAAAAAGACGCAAGCAAGGACCCCGCCTTGTGCCAGGGCCTTTTGGTAAACAAGGCCAGAACTGTTTCCACAGGATAAAGGATGGATGGCTCTGCACAAAACCCTTTAGCTTTCACCAAGCCCACACTCTCCCCCTTTCTCCCAGCTGGCACCAGGAGCATGGACTCCACCCTCGGCACCCCTACCTGAACCTCCTCAACCCAGACTGAAGCCTTCAGCTTGGCGCTGGGGCTCCTGAGCCATCTGGCCCCACCTGCCCTCACTCAGCTCCTAAGATCCCGTTTTCCTCCATTGCAGCCCTCAATCTGCCACACTGTCTGGCACCCAGGCCCCAATCTGAGAATACTTGACTCATTTGTGCCCAGCTGGTTGTTTTCCTCCCCAAAGCTGTCCTGAGTCTCGCAGGTCCATCTGCTGTGGTTGGGCATCAACCTTGGTCCAGAATTTCTTCCAAAAGCCTCTCTTGTCCCAGAACCCAGTTTGGCTAAGAGCATTTACTTCACAGCACCTGAGACAGGACACTTCTTGAGCACATGCTCTATACAAACACTGTACTCAGTGTTTGCAGGCACTGCCTTGCACATGTGCTCACTGGCACAGAGGACTGGTGGAGGCGGATCCTAGTCCATAAAGAGAGGCAGTGAGCCCAGGACCACACATCTGCAGCCCTGCAGGGCTGGCCATTGACTCTGTAGGCCTGGATCTCCATCTCCTATCCCCAAAAGAAAGTCTGTGGGAAATGCTGAGAGGACCAGTGAGTATGCAACAAAGAAAACAGGCACCACAGTCAGAGCCTAGAAGGCCCCTGTGTGGCTGTGCCTTCTAGCTGGAAGCTCTCTTTATACAAGAAGTCTGGGATAGCTTGTCCGCCTTGGCTGTGCTGCCTCAGACTTAGCCCTGGGATGGGCTTTTGGAGGCCAACATATCTCTGAACACACTGTCGTGATCTCTCTAAAGAAGCTGGGGAATTAGGGATCTAGGCAGGAGACAGACATGCATGGGCCAGGTCTCATTCTGCCTCTACCATTGGGCAACAGAGTGGCCTGGTCCCATCTGAGAACTCTGTCTCTGCATCCATCCACAGACATGTGGGTCCACATGTCTCCATTCAGGGCCAGAAGTGCCCACATCAGGGCCTGGTACACAGTAGATGCTCAGAAATGGCAGCCACAAATAAGTTTGGAAGGATGACATAGGGCAACTGGTGGCACCTGGGATCTCCTCTGGCTTGGTAGCACTAGGTTCCCCTCTATGAGACCCTGAGTACAGAGGAAAGTGGACTGGAGGTTCATGGGGCCACCCTACTCCCCTGGGTCACCCCAGGTGACTTTTGCCACTGGTGGCAGAGAGACCCTCAGGAAGATGTGGCCCACTACCCTCAAGGTCTTCCTTTCAAAGTGCAAAGCCCATGGAACAGGGTTGCCCTGCTTAGCTGGCATCAAAAAGAGGATGGATAGATTCTCAGACCAGAGAGGCGAGGCTGGTGGTTGGTGATGGAGCACAACAGCCTTGGGGGTCCAGTCACTGCTCCGACTGCGCTAGGCCCCTCCAGGACAGGGGGTGCACGCGGCTGGGGTCCCGTGGGCCCCCGAGGAAACGGAGGCGGTGGAGTCTGGGAGCACCACAGCCTCCCAGGCACGCAGTGCCGTCCCGCCTCTTCGTCGAGGTTCCGGAGATGTGCATAGCATCTCCGTGCCAGCCTCGCCGCAGCGCACGAGCACCACTTCCTACTCTCAGACCTCAGCCCATCCCCGCCGCTGCCCGACCCACAAATGCAGGGACCCGGCCGCCGCGGGGCGCACCTATGCCGCAGCTCACCTGCGGCCTCAGTCCGCTGCCCGGACCCCGCGCCCCAGTCGGCCCTGCCGCAAAGCTGCGGAGACCCCACCACCTGCTGCCACAGCCCTGCCGCGCCCCGCGCCAAGCCCGCCAGCAGACGGCCAAGGTCACTCGGCTCTGGACGCCAGACTGGCCCCGCGCCCACCTGTCATGGCGGCAGGCAAGGCGCCGCCCCGCCGTCACCGCTGTCAGCCTCTCCGTCCTGCAGCCAGCCCACCGACTCCGGTGACCGCCGCCCGCGGGTCGGCCCTAGGCCCCGCCCTTCCCGCTAGGCCCCGCCCCTTCCCGCTAGGCTCCGCCAGGCCGCTACGACGGTGTCGCCAGCCATAAGTCCCACCCCTAACGGAGCCCCGCCCCTCCCCACCAGGCCCCGCCCCCGACTCGGCTGGCTCGTCGAAGCCACGCCCCTCAGTTGAAACGGGCCTCCTCGGCGCTTGGTGCTGCCTCGCCTCCCGGGGGCCCTGCCTCCGGCCGCAGCGCCGCGCCCCACCTCTCTCTTGAGTCCCGCCCCCAGCAAGCCTGCCCAGCAGCAGGCGCGCGCCTCCGGGTCCCGCTCCCTCCTTCTCTGCGCACCCTCGGCCCCACCCCGCTGGTGTCCCGCGGGAAATCCCTGTAGTTTACGTGCTGGCCTCTCTGAGTCAGCCACGCAGCTCCGCCCTGGGCAACCGCGCCCTTACCTCCGAGATAGGGAGAGTGAATAGCAGAGGTGTGTGATTTACCCAAGGTCACACTAGAGGTCACACATGTGGCAAAAGGCAGGTAGGCATCCAGTAGTCCCCACCCAGGCCTTACCCAAGGAGGATAGGCCTGCCTGGACTGTGACACTCCCCTAATCCAGGGGCAGGTTGGGGCTCAACAGTGTGCAGCCCCTACCGGTTCCCGCATGTGCAAAGCAGATTCTGGCCTGGTAATTGTGGTCCTAACTATGCAAGTTGGTTAAGCTGCCTGAGCTCACTTTCCAGGACTATGAAATGGGTGACCTCGGGAAAGTCTCCCACCTTCCTTCTGCTCCCCCTGTTGTAGTCTTGGCCTTTCCAGTTCTGCAGCTCAGCACAGGAAGCCTCCAGACCCACAGGATGTGAATGTGTCTGGTGTTAGCTAAGAAATGGACACCTGGGGTGAAGGAGGAGCAGGTGCTCGCAGCCTACATTGTTGCTCAGGTGCCTGGTTACCTGTGTCTGCAGTATCCTCATTAGCACAGTATTTTGAGACGTTGTTGACAGCCTGTTATGGGGGTTCCCTTCTGGCTCCATGTGCTTCTTCGCCTCAGTTCTCCCCTCTGCTGTCACCACTCATCATGGGTGGGAGCCCGGTGCATAAATGTTACTAAGAGGAGACCAAGAGTAAGGGGGATTGGACCAAACCAACCGCCAGGGTTTCAATGTTCCCACAAAAATTTAATGTTGAAATTTATCTCTTCACCATGAGATATTTTTAGGTGTGACTAGGTGAGAAGATTAAGAGGTGATTAAGATTCTGCCCCTACAAATGGATTAATCTGTTCTGGATTTGAAGATTAATGGGTTATCGTGGGAGTGGCTTTATTATAAAAGTGAGCCTGTTCACTCTCACCCTGTGATGGTTTCTTCCAGGCCATAAATCCAACAAGAAAGTCCTTCAGATGTTGAGATGCTGTAGCCAGGTTCCAAATTCATGAACTAAATATACTTTTTTTTCCATAATTTTATTGATAAACAAATAGCAATGAGACAGTTTCAAATCAAATTGGTAGGACAGTTTCAATAATTAACACATTGCATACATCCTTCCTAGTGGTTAATTGCTGTACAAGATGAGGACATGATATCTTATTTACAAACACCATTAGAACAAATCACTCTATTCATTAAGAGAATGTACCTATATATCTATCCTAACCACTTTGAATACACAGATACAAAATGGACATTCATCTGTATACCCTTTTTTACTAAATATGCTTCTGTGTTATATAAAACACCCACTAATCTAGAGCCATCGAAAATGGGTTGAGACATTGGGATTCTTGGTAAAGGCAGACTGGGGCAACCTGGGATATGAGTGAGTTGGAAATCCATCAGATATCAAGAGGCATAAGATATGGAGGGCAGTGGGTACTTGCTAAACTGATTTAGCAACATTCTTGGCTCAATCTGGATATTTGATAAGGGAGTTTATAGATGGGCCTTGGAGAAGGTGCAGGAGCCCACTAATGTGTAGTCACGTCACACATGTCCTGGTCTTATACCTCACCCATTTGTCACCATGGCATGCTTTATTCAGTCAGAAAGTAATGATGATTGTAAAGTTGTGTAGAGAAACACCTTCCCTGGCAGGTTCTTTGCACTGGGCAGGTGGGACTCTTCCCAGGTTGTCACCAGCTCAGTGCACTGCTTACTCCAGGATCTGCTTGTCTGTTTCTTCCCCAGGGTCAGCTCCTCCTTCCAAGCACATCCCACTGCTTCTTCAATGCTTACCTGAAGGGTGCTAGTCTCCACATGGCATCCGCAGGGTCATGACCTGAGTTGGGCTGCCACCCTGAGCTCACAGCCTTCCCATTCCTCCAGAAGCACCTCTGAATTTCCAAACTTTTGGGCATGCTGTGCCCGTTACTCCAAATTCTCTTCCTAATTCCCTGCCTGACATCCTCCTTCCCTCAGGCTGTGCCCCAGTGTCACTCTTCTGTGCTGTCCTGGCCCATGTCATTTGTCCCTGTGGGCCCGAGTCTCTATTCATCAGAGAATTATCACAGCCTGACCATTGTATGTGGTGCAGTACCTACTCTGCAAGAGCCAGCACACAGAAAGCACATAACGCAGGCACACGGATAACTCTGTTGACAACAGGGGTGGGGTATGCACGGGTAGGTGCAGACACTGTAAGACAGTGATGAGGCCAGGGTGACTTTCCTGAGAGACGCAGGCTAAAGAAGGGTATTCCTTGGCTAGGGGCAGGGCTGGACTGACAGGAAGCCTGCATGGTGGAGCTGAGCATACCAAGAAACAAGGTGATGGTGGGTGAGGAGGGAGGGAGGGGCTGAGATACTGACAAGGAACAAAGACATATTTCTCATTCTCTCTGGCCAGGGCGCACCATTTATCCATTCATTTCTTCAAGAATTCATTCAAGAAATGTCTCCAAGAGTCACATGGGGAGAAGACACTCTCTCAGGCTTTCACAGAGAGCACATTGGCCAAGCATTGGCCGTGACTCATCCACATGGCTGCACTGATAAAGGTTCTACAATCTGAGGTACAGGATCTCAGGACAAATCCTGAGGGCATTTCACTGACCTTCTCAGACCAAAAAGCTACAACTCTTGTTGCATAGGTCCTGCTTTACCTTGGTCTTAACCATCCAGTAGAAAAGTATGAAGACGAAATTATAAGAAATAAAGCCATGCTGATAAGTTGAGCTGTGGGGGACTCAGGTCAATAATTTCTGACATTGCCAGTTAAACAGAAGACCCAATGCTATTATGGGCTACTGGACTCTTTTAGAATATTTTGCTGAGTTTACACACCTATAATATTCAATAACGGAACTTAGAAAAAATGGGGTATACAGATGAATGTCCATTTTGTATCTGTGTATTCAAAGTGGTTGGGATAGATATATAGTTACATTCTGTTAATGAATAGAATGATTTGTTCTAATGGTGTTTGTAAATAGGATCACAAGTCCGCATCTTGTACAGCAATTAACCATTAAGAAGAATATATGCAGTGTATTATTTGTTGAAAAATAAAAAAAAAAAAAAAAAAAATATAAAAAAAAAAAAAGAAATGTCTCCAAGCCCCTGACCCAGATAGATCAGATGGAACCTTCCCCACTCCATAGCTTCCTCTGTGAGTAAAGGACACAAACACAGCTGTGTGGGACTGTTGTGACTAGTGCTCTGAAGAGGGGTAGGCTGAGTAAGCTGTAGAGGGTACCTGGTGAGGCGACCAGTCTCCATACCCAGTGACTCTGACAGCCAAGGTGCTGCTCCCTCTCACTTGTGTTACCAATTGAGCTCTGCTGCCCAGCAGGTTACTGCTTGCCATAGATTCTCATGCGTGCATGAACCCTACTACGAACTGTGCATGGGAGAGATCTAAGTGTGTGCGCCTTATGACTGTAATCCTAAACCATCCCCCACCCATGTCTGTGGGAAAACTGTCTCCCACAGAACTGATCTCTGGTGCCAGAAAAAGACAGGGGCTGCTGCCCTGTGGGCTGCTGTGCTAACCAAAATAAATCAGTTGATAAAGGACAATTACTGTAGGATGCTACTCATGTGAGGCCCCTAGCACAGTTGAATGGTGGCTGCCAGAGGTTGGAGAATAGGGATTAGTGTTTGATGGGGTCAGGGTTTCAGTTCAGGCAGAAGGGAACACTCTGGGAGTGGATAATGGTGATGGCTGCCCAAGACTTTGGAGCTGCATGGGAAGAGACTTGGGAGGTGGGGCTTGAGTGAAGACTGAGCTTGAGAAGTAGGAAGCCTCCAGGTCCTTTGGAGTGCTGGGCCTGCTGCACCAATGGAGCATGGTCTGGGCCTAGGCCTGAAGGAACTGCCATCCCCACTTCTATTGAGATGCTGATTCTTGAAACCCAGCTGCCACAGTAGAAGGAGGCATGGGCCATGTAGCATTTCCCTGGAGAGCCCCAGCCAAAGTCCCAGGCAACAGTGACCCTCAACTACCAGGCCTAGGAGCAAGAGCCTCTCTGAAAGATGCCACCCCCTACTGCCACACTGTGATCATGTGTGAGAAACACAAGCAAGATCCATCTGGCTGAACCAGGAAATATACCAAAAGAACCAGGGTACATACAAGGGTAGCATGGTGGCTGCTGTTGCTGTGGATTTGGGGATAATCCACTACATGAAAACGGAAAAAATGAAGTACAGAGGTAACCAGTTGTTGAACCAGTGCACAAGACATACCTTCTCCCAACCGCTATCCCTGTATGGGGGATATTCTGCTGAATAATGATGTCTTTTCTTTGTAGGATTCTGTGCCTGCAGCCCCCTGGTATTTGAATGTTGCCTTTTCAGTATGTGAGGCTGTTTCTTTAACACCTTTACTTTCATATCCACTGACATCCAACACCAAATTTGAGACAGCTGAATTAGGTCTCAAAGGACTTGCAGCAAAAAGGAGGCTGGTACTTTAGCCTTGGTGTTGCTCATGGCTGTCTGGTTCCCCTGGAAGAGTGACTCCCTGGTGACATAATGGTTGAGTGGAGTCACAGGTTCGGTCTGGTCAACACATCATGAGAAGTAACGGTGATTTTCCTATATACCAGAGCAGCTGTGGCTGGGCCAAGCCCTCTGTTGTGGGTGTGTCCACCGAAATGGGGGCTGTTCCACCCACCATGGGCTCTGGGGACTTGTGAGCAGGCAGTGAATCTGGTGGTTTGAGCCCCTGAGATTTAAGGGACTGTTTGCTTCAGCAGTACAACCTCAGTGATCCTGACAGATAATAACAACAGATGTTACTGTTACTGGGTTTTTTGAACTGAGAAGTGAAGCATGGACAGGAGCCATGTGCCCATCAGGTACTGAAGAGGGAAGAGTAAGCTGAGGCCTTTGTGGATAGCAACCTGGGCAGGGACATCCAAGAAACAGCAAGAAAATCATGGTTCTAAGTGATCCCCCTCTTGCCCCAGTACTAGTAGAACTGGACACCTAGGATCTTGAAGGGAGGTGAGGCCAGCTGTCCCCCGACCTTGTCGCCTGAGGCACAGTCCCATAGCTTCCACAACCCTGTGAGAGGACTCATCTATCTGGCCCAGTGCAAGCCCAGGCCATGTGCAGACCTGGGGTCTGACATACCATTCATTCTCTTGATCAGTAGCTCTGCCCTGTCAGGCCTCTGCCGTTTCTTTTCCTCCTGCCTCTCTGCCCACTGTGACCTCTCTGCAGCGAAGTGGACACTCATTTCTGTAACTCCCAGTTCTAAGGAGTTAGGGCCCTTCACTCTAGTCCTTCACCTCAGCTCTAGGAACAAACACTGGTCTGCACTTGCAGCCCCAAACCTTCATGAGAGGCCTCTTGGACTTAGCCTGCCCTGAGTAGTAGGGTCTACACCCTCTGCCATCTTGGCTTCCAACACTCCAAGAACAGGGGGCCGGATATAGGGAGGGCTCTGTGGGGGCTGGAACCCACAACCTTTCGTTGCACATGCCAGGCCCTGGCCAGCATTGCTGCAGTCCTGGAAAGAGCTGAGTGATTTCAAGTCCTGATTCCAGATCTTCCAGGCAGTGGGGTGTGCTCGGCTGGGGCAAATGCACCCCTGCTAGGGCCATGGATGCACTGTTATTCTCAGTGTCCTGCTGTGTCCCATTAGAGCCCCCAAGGAGGACAAGGAAAGCCAAACATACCTCCTGCTCTCAAGCTTACATGGGAAATCTAATGAAAAGAGCACCCCAAATTGGAGAGCATTGGGACCAAGGTATCTACAAATGATATTGAAGAAGGTAGAACACACCAAATGTCCCCAGATTAGTCACATAAATCATCGGACATCCATCAGACTCTATCAAAAGTTAGTATTTGTCAGTGACACAACAACCCAACACATGCCACTTCAGAGACAGGGGGCAGCAAGTGAGGGGAATCTGCTCCTCTTCGAGTTCCTCCTAATGGCCCCCTTGTGGCTGCTGGGCCTCCAGGCAGGAAGCAGGGAAAAGTCAACTCTTCTCAAAGGCTGGAGACAGGTCACACCCCAAATTCTATGAGGCTGCAGATATATTTTTAATTGACCCAGGACAAACATGGGGCTCAGTATTGAGAGAAACTGGGACCTGGAGCTACTGAATGTGCCTTGAACTCATCTTAAATAGAATCAAGAGGTGCAGCAGCAGATGCAAATGTCTAAGACTGGGTCTGCTGCAGGAAGTGTTTCCTTTAGGAATGAGGGAAGGTAGGAGTCCGACTCTGTTTTTGTTGACACTGGGAATTGAGCCCTGGACCTTTCCACTGAACTATATCCCTATCTCTCTCTTATCTCACTAAGGGTCTCATCTCACTAAGTTGCTAAATTTCCCAGGCTGGGCTCAAACTCGTGATATTCCTGCCTCAATCTCTTGGAGTGTGAGAATTACAGGCCTGCAATAACATACTTACCTAGGATCCTCTTATAAAATTGTTTGACAAAAAGCTGGCTTAGAGGTGACTGGAATTGGGGCCAATTGAGTGGTCATCCCTGGGGTGAACATGGAGGTAGGCAGGGTCTTTCCTGAATTCACTGTGTGGACAACCACACAGGCATGTCAAGAGATAGCTCAGTAGAGTAAGAGTTTGCCTGGCAAGCACAGGATCCTGAGTTCAATCCCCAGTACCGAAAAAAAAAAAAAAAAAAAAAGAGGTGACTGCAGTGGTTTTAGTTTTCTATTGTTTGTTTTGAGATACCAGGAATGGAATCTAGTGCCTCACAATGATAGGTATGTTCTCTACCACTCTAGCTCTGTGATATTTTGTTTAGAAATATCTTGCTCTGTTGCCCTTGCTGGTCTCAAACTTGTGAGCTTAAGCTATTGTCTGATTTCTGAGTAGCTAAAACTACAGGTGCTCACTACCTTTTTGGTATTCCTTCTGCCTAGCAATGGGAAAGGGTCCATAGTCCCATCCCTTGATTATGGGACTACCTGGATTCCTAATGAATAGGATTCAGAAGTGACAGAGTGACTTCCAAGGCTGGGAGCTGAAACAGTCTCCGCCCATGCTCGCATCAGACTGTTGCTTTAGAAAGCAGGTGCCATATTGGAAGGAAGCCCAGGCCATACAAGGCAGCCACAGGGTAAGGGTAGATGTTCCCACCCAGATTCCCTGAAGCCTCTGCGGACTGCTAGCAGTAATTCCAGATCTTGAGGGACCCAGCCTTCAGTGTGACCCACAGTAGCCACCAGCAGATGGCACCTGCTACAGAAGAGATGAAGTTGGGGACCATCCAGCAAGATGCCTGAGAAGCCCACAGAAGCAAGAGCTAACAACACACTATTGTAGGTTTGTGCTGCTATGTTTTTGTAGTTGTGTAGAGATGGACAGCTGGAACAGTGATTTCTACCTTTGTATCTTTCAGGAGGAGAAAGATCTGCTGGCATTTGACAGACGCCAGATACAAAGCCTTGGGCAGGTCTCTGCTTCAAAATAGTGTATTCTCCCAGGGGAATACTCAGGGGACCAGCTGAAGTTGCTAAAAGGAAGTTTATTGTTGTTTTCTTATTTTACTGTGCAAAACTTTAGCTGCTGAAGTCTCCCAGTCTTTTTAGAGGAACCCTGACTGGAGGGAGGCTGCGGTGGCACTTAACCTTAGCAGCTGGCTCAAGTGAGTCATTACTGTGCAATTCCTACAGCCTGGCTCCTTCCAGATATAGCGTTCCCTGAAGGGCCTCTTGGGTTCCTTACAGCTGGAGGCTGATTCCATGGGCCAGTTCCAGGGCAGATACATGTGGAGTCATGGGTGACTGGATGGCAGGGTCACCCTGGTCGATTTGCTGCGGGTTGAGTGGCCATCCCTGCGGTAAACATGGAGGTAGGCAGGGTCTTTCCTGGATTCACTGTGTGGACAACCACGCGGGCATGTGGGGAGCTGGAAGGGCCACTGGGACTTAGGGCACCAGGCTCGAGGATCCAGGGATCTTTGTCCAGGCCAGGGGTCACACCAGCCAGCTCTCGGATGCTTTCATTGAAGTCTCTGTGGGAATAGTAGGCATGAGACATGTGGGGAAGATGGGAGTAGGGTTCAGCCACCCAGGGACCCAGGCCCAAGCCTGCAGTGGACCCAGACTACATGCTGCCCCAAGGGTTGCTTCCCCCACACCCCAGGCCTGTAAGCCTCAGTCCCTTACCTCCAAGACCAGCTAGGTCTCGGTATAGGTCACCTTTTTTAAGGCTTGAGAAGGGACTTTGGGGGGCTTATTCAGAGTGTCCATTAGTCACTATAGCTCCACAACTAACTCAGGGATATCTCAGGCCAAGAAGGGCCACTGGAGACCAGCTGTGTGTAGGCCAGTACCTTCCCAACCAGGTGTGTCCCCTTTGGCCACCTAGAGCCAGATCAGTACCTCTCAGACCCTCAGTGTCCTTGTGTTTCCTGTACTGCCCAAACAAACTAATACATTTCCTAGGCAGACCAGAGCCTGGCTGCCCCTCCCTCTGGCCTCTGCTCCCAGAGGTTGCATGTCTCCCCTGAGTACTAGATCCCGTCACCCCTGAGACAGACTTTCCCTAGTGTCCCCTTTGGGCCAGACCTCTGCCCTGAAGCCTCTTGGATCACCGCTCCCACCTGCAATTCACTCTCAAGAAAACTCCACCAAGTCATAGGAATTAAAGAGTTATATGATTTGTGGTTCAGTGAATAAGTAAATGAATCAAGAAGTTACTTTGTGGAGAGAAAGGGAGCTTAGTGGGTGAAGATGCTGACTTAGGAGCCACACAGGCTGAGGTCACACCCAGCTTCCAGATTAACAGTTGTGTGTGATTCTGCCCCAGTTTGTTCACCTGTATGGGTCTTCACCTGTGTGATGGATGAAAGCTGCACATAAGGTGAAGATGTGTGCAGTCTCTAGGAAGAGCTCAGAGTGGTGCCTGGTACATCGTTGATGCTAAGTGTTAATAAAACAAAAAACCAGGACAAGGTGAGGTTCTCACTTGGTTAGACAATCACTACCAGGCCAGCAAGATAGCTCAGCAGACTAAGCACCTGCTTAGGCAAGTGCAGGGACTGGGTTTCGATCCTTAGCACCACATGCCTTGCTGGCCCTGACCAGGCGTGGTGGTGCATGCCAGCAATCCTAGTGCTGGGGAGGCTGAAAACAGGAGGATCGCTATGAGTCCAAGCTGTGTAGTGAGACCCTCGACATAAAAAAAAAAAAAAAAAACCATTAAAAATACATTAAATAAATACAATTTTTTTTAAAAAAGAAAATCACTACCAACCAGGTAGTGTGGGCCTGCCAGAGGGGTAATGGCCCCTGACCCAGGGGACCCTTTCTGGGAACCAAAAGATAGCATTTAGGCTTCCATTGAGCTGCTGAGAGTCACAAAACAAAATGGAAAGAAAGGCCTGGGGGTACGGCTCAGAGGTAGAGTGCTGACCTAGCATGCATGTGTAAAGCTCTGGGTTCTACCCCCAGCACTGAAAGCTAAACAAAACAAAAATCACCACAACCAAAAACTGAAAAACGAAAGAAAGAAAAGCAAGCAAACAAAAACTCATCAAGCCAGGCATGGTGGTACATGCCTTTATAATCCCAGCACTTGGGAGGCTGAGACTGGAGAATCATTGCAAGTTTGAGCGAGCCTCGGCTACAAAGTGAGTACAAGGTCAGCCTTGGCTACATAGTGAGCTTTTGTCTCAAAAAGACCAAAAAACAAAACAAAAGAAAAGCTCATCACGGGAACTATAGCAGAATCGCAAGTTACCCTGCTATAAGCACTGAGGATCACCCCCTCACCCATAGCCCTCAGATCAGAGCCCCTTCTTCATGCCCTGGTGTAGAGGGATCTAGAGACCCCACTTATGTTCTCCACAGGGGCAACCTAGCTGTGCCCATACCCTGCACCTGTAGTATGTGCAGAAATGCACACCTCAGCTTGGTCTCATAAAAACACAACAGGACCCTCCCCCTGGGGGGGGTATCTCTGTACACCAGATGAGAGCCCTCAAAAAGCCAGGCCAAAAAGCACAAAAACCCATTCCAGCTCAAGGACCCAGGAGACCTGGTGGCTGAGTGCTGCATGTGACCCCGGACCAAAGTGTGAACATCTTCAACACATGTGCTCTTCCCTACATGCCACAAGGCATCGGCCAGAAAAGGAGCATCCTTGGATTGGTTCAGGAAAAAAAAAAATGTATCTGTGTGCGTGTGTATTGGGAGAGAAAGAGAGAAAGTAGGGGGCTAGAGACTGACTGAGGAGGGAGGAGGGGACCCTCCCCCCAAGCTGGGGACCCTGTATCCGCAGGCTTTGATATCCCTACAGCATAGAATTTCTAAGATGCCATGGTCAAGACAGAATTCTGGAAGCAACTAGAAAAGAGCTTCGTGTTTTCTAGTTAGGGCTGTAGGCCCCTCCACCATCCTATGATTCCAGTGTCTCTGCTCTTGCATCCCCAGACCAGCCAGGCACAGCAACCCTGATGACCTACGTAGTGAAGCTGCGGTTGTCATGTGCCTGGCTGAGCCGGCCTTCAGGCTTGCCACCACCGCCACTGCTGCTGTTGTTGTAGTTCCCCTTAAGGCCTAGGTATGCAGCCTGCACCGTCTCCAGGTCCTCGCCTCTCAGCTGGTACCACATCTGGGTTGTCCTGGAGGAGAAAGTTTGGGTGGAAAGACACTGAGTAGGGACCCAGATCCCTGATGGTGGCACAGGTGCAAAAATGGGGTCCACACAAAGCCAGGGCAGGTTCTCAGTGTGTGCAGCTTGACAAACAGCTGCAAGAGCCAGATGGTGGGTGTTTTAGGGGCCATCAGCCACAGATAAACTCCGCCATCTGAAAGTAGTAGGCAGTGAGCATGGCTGTGGCCCCATAACAGCTACTTACAAAGCCAGGCAAAGTGCTAGAGATAGCGCTGGTGGCTCTACAACATAGCCGCGGCAATTAGTGTCTTTGAGCTGGCCACTTAAAGATAATGAAAATGTTGAATTTCATGTTGTGCATAGTTTACCACAAAGAAGAAAAGTATAAGATACTGTGGAGGAAGAACCTAGGTGGGCCAACCTGTAGGCTCACTCACCCACTCAAAGTGGGGGTGTTGCAGCACCTGTGAGTACAACTAACATGGCAGGGCATGAACCATGTGTGCACAGGCTGAAGGGTAAGACAAAAGGGGTGTGGTGGCAGTGCTTACAGTGCCAGCACTTGGGGGTCTGAGGCACAGGGATCACAAATTTGAGTCCCACCCGGGCAACTTAGTGAGACCCTGCCTCAAAATAAAAACAATAAAAATTATTATTTGTGTGTGTGTGTGTGTGTGTGTGTGTGTGTGTGTGGCCAGCTGCTGTGGCATGTGGTGCTGGGGATCAAACCACAGTCCCTACATTTGCTTAAGCTTGCCTAAGCAAGTGCTTTAGACCACTGAGCTATCTTGCTGGCCCAATGAAAATTAAATTTAAGCAAAAGGTTAAGGATGGAATTCAGTGGGAAGGCCCGGGGTTCAATCTCCAGTACTTTAAAAAAAAAAAAAAAAGACTCCGCTCCCAGCATTTCAACAAGCTCAGGAGCACGGAGGTCCAGGTGCACCTCCAGCTGCCACGCTCCATGCGTGCCTCTCCCAGGAATGGGCCAGATGCACACGAGGACCCCTTCCCCAACCAGCGCAGCTCACAGGGCACCTGGACCGTGGCCCAGGGCGGCTGTGGCAGGTGGGGGGTGGTGCTGTGGGGAGGACCCTGAAGTCACCAGGCCGCAGTACCTGCTGGAGCGCCGCTGTTCACTCCTCTTCACACACTTGAGGAGGCAGCAGGTGAGGAAGGCCACGGACATGAGCAGGATGATGGCGCAGCTCACGATGGAGGCGATCACGGCCACCTTGAAGCCGAAGGTCTCATGGGGTGGCACGGCTACGAGGGACATGATACCCAGGTCCTGGGGTGGTTCTCAGACCTGCCAGGCCTGGGGGTGGGAGCTGATGGGACTGGAGGCTGATGGGGCCTGGTGCCCTGTAGGCTCTGTGCTGAGGGAGGCAGGAGGCACTGGTGGGAAGGCAACAGTCTGTACAGGCTGTGTTTGAGAAGAGGGCTTTCAGGAAGACTCTCCAGGAGGAGGGCATTTGGACAAGGTTTTGTAGAGTACTTAGGAGTTTAGAGTAGCTAGCTGGAGAGCTTCTGAGAGAGCTTAGATCCTAATGTAGCCCCGACTACAGAGCAAAAGGGGGCTGTAGCGCAGATGACAGCAGATACAAGCATTAGTGAGGATTTGTCCAGCCGATTGTTGGAGTTTTTACAAAAAACAAGCAAACAAAACCTTTCAGAGGCCTTCTCAGGTCACTTTTCAAGAAGCAGTAAAAACAAGAAAAATGCCTATCACTGGGCTCAAGGGACATTTGTATTTATCAGGCTTGTGACTTCAAGTAGGTACTAAGAACAGTCCTATCAGATTTTATGAGATGTCACAGCTTGTGTCCCTAGCCCCATTTCCCCTGCTCCTTAGCTGAAAGCTGATCATCTAGAACGAAGATTCCATGTCCTACTGGTGACATGACCAGGGTCCAGCCAATGGGGGCAAGAGACACTATGGGACAATGTCTAAAAATCTTCCTTGGGTAGTGGGGTGCACCGTTGGCCCCTAGAGGTCCCTCCTGGTGGAACCTCTGCCTGGAATACAGTGACCACTCCCTGGGTCCTGAGGTTGAAGTCATACACAGCAGAGCCTCAGCAGGACCAGAGTGGTGGAGTGTGCTCCCAGCTGGCTACCCAGCCTGAGGGGAAGGCACTATCTTGGTTAACCCTGTTGCTTTGGGTTTTCTGCATCTTTGAATACAATCCTAACAGATATCCTCATTCTCAGAGATTCACCTGGCACATGAGTACATTATAGGCAGCACAGAGGGAGGTGAATGCATGTCATCCTAGTACTCTGGGAGGCTGAGGGAGGAGGACCACAAGTTCAAGCCCAGCTTGGGTCACTTACCAAGACCCTGAATCAAAATAAAAGAAAAAAAATTAAAGAAAAAAAGTCTGGGGATATAGTTCAGTACAAAGGTCCCCAGTCTAAATGCATGCATGAATGAATAAGAAAGTAAGCAACTAGAAAACAACTTTCCTCCTGAGATCAGGACCTCCAGCACTGCAGGCATATCCTGGCCCTGTGTTCCTAGTACCTGGAATTCTTAGAACGTGGATTATCCTAGCAGGGTTTGCCACAAGCATGAGATATAAAAGAATGAACAAATAAACATAGTTTGCTTTTAAGAGAGGAGCAAGTGCCAGCTGAACCACCTCTATGGCCACTGGAAGCCAGGCATCACAGCAGGGCACAGAAGGACTTGAGCCAGCAGCTGGGACCAGAGTGCACCCTGCACATGTGGAGCTCTACTGGCGGATGGCCGCTGCTAGCCACGAGCCCACTGGGAGCAGGACATGAGCTCTGGCCCAGCCTGTGACTGGTCGGCCACTGCTATCTGTATGACCTCCTGGGGCAGCTCAGGAGGGAGAGAGACCTTACCCTTGCACACAGGGACCCCTGAAGACCACTCGGCAACGATGCCCCTCCAGGCACAGGTGAGCAGGCCAGACCCCACCATCTGGTGGCCAGAGGGACAGTGGAACACGAGCACGGTCCCCACAGCAGTGCCATTTCCACGGAGGACTTGGAGGGTGCCTCGTGGGGGTGGCTGCAGTCGAGCGCAGGTGCCTGGAGACAAGAGATGGGGTGAGCTGTGAGGGCAGCACTCAGGTGGGTGGCAAAGGGAGGTACTGGCATCACTGGGGGCCGCTGCCCATGTGGGGTGCCCTGGGCAAGGTCACATGGGGTCATCTAGACGCAGGTACAAAGCAGAGATGGACCCTACTTTAAATAAAATGTAGCTGTTCCAAGGATTATGGTACGAAAAGACAAGTGAGTATCAGAAAACTAAATAGAAGCAAATATACAGTTATTACTCAAGCAGAACTCCAAAGGCAAAAACCAAGAAAAAAAGAAGGAGGGTTGGCCAGATAGCTTAGCAGACTAATGCACCAGTTTGGGCAAAGTGCAGAGGGCTGGGGTTCGATCCCTGGTATGCTGTGCCAGCCCCACCCCCAGGGCGTGCTGAGATGGTGATTGAGACTGGGTGTGGTGGTGTGCCCTATAATCTCAGCACTTTGGGAGGCTGAAAACAGGAGAATCACTAGGAGTCCGATCTA
>NW_004524888.1:566973-591574 GCF_000260255.1 Octodon degus | reverse complement strand
TGTTTCCCTGGTAACCTATACCTGCTGCTCTTTAATGTGAGCCGGGTCAAGACAGGACAGAAGATCCAATGCTCTGTGCTGCCAGCTGGGATCGAGCCTTGAGACAGAGGCTCTGACTTCCTGGGGCTTGAAAGACTACAACAAAGCTGAAGCACCAGACTTACCAAAACATTAAATACTATATAACGCAGATTACTGTCTCTGCATATCCTCTCTGCATATCACAGAGGTAAATATAGGCCGCCCACCTAGCTCAGCTCACAATGATCACCTACTTCCCACAATTCTCAGTCAATCCTCCTCAAGCCATTCCCCCATTGAATAGAAACCGGGTGAGGCCCTGGGATGCTCTCTTGGTTTCAGAAAGCCATCTTCATGGCTGGACTTAGAGGCCCCTGACTCCCTGATGATTGAAAATATAATTTAGTGTCTTTATTTTCGCTGTGGGTTGCATTGAAAGTGGTAGATTGGAATCAAGTTGATGGGATTCCAATAATGTAAATTTGGGATTACAAATATTGGCTTCTTGGACAGAGACGAGGACCTGAAAGTGTCTCCTACAGTTTCCAATGTCCAACAGACATGAAAACATGCTTTCCTACATAAAAGCCAAAGAAACTCAAATTCAAATGAGAACTAATCTTTTCCTCACCACTGTGGCAAAGGTTAAAAGAAGAAATAGGGCTGGGGCATAGCTCAGAGGCGGAATGCTGGCCAGCATGCACAAGGCCCTGGGTCCCAGCCTCAGCACTGCAAACAAACAAATGAAAACACAAGAACAGGCACGTAAGCAAGGGTGGAGAAATGACTACCTCTGACTTTTCTGGACAGAATCAGGTAAATACTTGAAGAACTGCATGCTGAACATGCCCAGAGTATTTCAGGAAGTTCTCCGGAACCCTGGAGAGCAGCACAAAGTTAAACTACCCATCCCCAGCAATAGGCAATGATTTACCAATCAGGGGACAAACAACAAATGACAGCTACAAGGTACAAAGTGGTTACAATGATGCCATCCTTAAGTAAGGACAGAGAAACCTGAAGTCTTAGCTACTCAGAGGTGAAGCAGGAGAATCACTGGAGCCCAGCCAGAAAAACACAATGAGATCCCTTTTCAAAACAAGAAAAACAATATGAAGATATGCTCCAGATTCAGCAGCAATCAGAAACTATAAAATAGTAGCCAATGACAAGAGTTGGCACTTAGAAGGGACTGGTGTGCTGGATTAACCCATCCATCAGAACAAAAGACTTTCCAGAGAGAGCCAGCCTCATCCCCATTGGATGAATGAAAGAAGTGGAGGTGGGGAGTGAGGTTGGACAGCTTCAAGTTACAGGACCGGGAAGGAGAATCCAGCCTAACTGCACATGCACTTTCACTGAATTGAGCGTGGCATGTGCCCTGAGGCTGGGCTTTGCTCAGCACCATGCATCTGAGGACCACGGCTTCCTGTCAGGGCCAGCCACTGCTCGCTTCCACAGCAGGGAGGTAGTGCAGGCGGGCCTCAGGTCTTGCTGCACGCTGTGGATGGCACAGGAGTTCGCTGCGCTCCAGAAGGCTCAGTGAAGCTGCTCAGCATGATCTTGCACAGGGCTCCTGGGTGCTCACACGCAAGGGGCTCCTCCTTTTGGTTTTCTGGTGTGTGTTTGGGGCACTGACTTTCCTGTCCTCTGCTCGATGTCCCTTAGATTCCTGAGGTTGCCGTAGCCCAGCCAAGCTCCTGCGCACCCAGCCTCTTTAGTTTTCACGTGCCCCCAACTCTTTAGTTTTCATCAGTGGCTTCTCCATCCTTCAGCTGCTTGTGATGCAAACCTTAATGTCCACCTGGGCTCCTTTTCTCAATCCACAACTAATTAACCTACCATCTGTGCTTGGATTTCAAAATGTCTATTCAAGTTATCTAGAGTAGGCTGAATAGTGTTCCCCAAATTATTCATGTCTACTTGGCAGGGGCCACATGGGCTGGCTATGTGCCCAGGTAGGGTCTCCATCTCTGGGACATGCTCCCTATGTCTTATTCCACATCTGAATTCATCAGCATGTCTGCAGGGGGAACTCAGGCTCACAAGCCAAGCCGTCCCTCGCCCAAGTTGTGCCCATGGTATTCATGGGGCACCAGCCCAGGCTGGCAATCTGCTGCCTAGGAGGTGGTGGAAGCAGAGGCTATCCAAGCCCCTCTCCATGGTGGTGACAGTGTAGGGTGGCACTTGGTTCTGGTGGGCTGAGTCACACTGACCTACTTCCCAGCAGTGTAGAGGCCTCCTAGCCTGGAGGTTATGCCCCACCTGAAATGTGGGAGGCTTAAGAAGCTGAGAGCTGGGACCGGGGATACAGCTTAATGGCACAGCTCCTGCCTGGCAAGTACAAGGTCCTGAGTTAGATTCCCAGTACAAAAATGGGGAGGGGGCACGATTGGTGTTTTAAAATAAATTTAAAAATAAAAAAGAAGAAGCGGGGGCTGGTGAGATGGCTCAGTGGTCTAAAGCACCTACTTAGAACAAGCTTAGCAAAGCACAGTGGACCGTGGTTCAATCCCCCAGCACCACATGCCAGTCAGCCCCGCCCCCTGGTGGGCTGAGCTGGCCACACACACGCACACACACACACACACACACACACGTGCGCATAAATAAATAAATAAATAAATAAAATTAAATAAAAAAGAAGAAGCTCAGTAGCCCTCAGGAGTTGGGGTAAGCTCCTGTATGGTCAGGCCATGCAGCTTCCAGATCAGCAAAAACACTGGGTGCCTAATGGGTGCTGGACTATGTAACAGCATTAGCACCCCCTCCTTACAGATGGGGAAACAGGCAGAGCAAGGCTGAATGATATCCCAGGGTCACTGGGCAAGAAAGTGGTAGGGATGGAATTAAGACCCAGTGTACTCAGTGAGGAGTCCCATTCCATAGCCAAGCCCAGGAGGAGAAACTGGCCTGCCTCTGCTTGTCCTGGATAGCCTCAGTGCTAATTCCCCTCCCTGCCATGGCTGCCCACCAGAGAATCCTTCCCTCTCAAAAGCTGAAGGTAGGGACAAGGCCATCATAGGAATCTATACTTCCCAGCCTGCCCTGCAGCTGTGAGCAGCCACGTGACTGCATCTGACCAGTGGGTTGTGAGCACAGTGGTCACGGCTTCTTCTGGGCTGGGGAGTTGGGAGATGTGTGATGACCAATGTCTCAGATCCTAACTAGATGGAAATAAACTCCAGCTAGGGTTTAGCTACTATTTCTGTAGATTTCTTTTGTAAGGAGACTGACTCAAGCCTGACACAAAGCTTGAGGCCCACATCAGTCCAGTGTTCTGTTTAGGCCTCAAGACCCTTCCTAACCCATCCAGCTCTCTGAAGTGACACTAACAATAAACCTAGAGTAAGGTCTATCCTATACTCTGCAGGGGTGAGGACCGCATGCAGAGTGCTTTGGTAGCTTTGGAAACAAAAACAGACTTCAACCTGTGAGGTTCTGAGTCACACATGGCCACAAAGGTGGGGCCCAGGAGAAAGAAATCTGCACTTCACTCCAGCCTGGCACAAATACACCTGGTGCAGGTAAAACACCAAGGCATTTGGAAGGTCCCTAGCACAATGGAAGGAGGGTGGGGATCCTTGGAAATAAGAAATGCCACGCCATTTGCACCCAGGATTCAAGGCTCAAGGACACTTGGGCCACACAGCAGTCAGTAGAGAGCCCCTATCTTGCCAGCCCCTTCAGTATCTATGGAAGGCTAGCCTCAGACCTTGCCAGCACTAATCTCAAATTTCCTTGTTTGTTATTAGCATTTCTATCAACAATAGCAGCACATGCCTGCATGCAATACTCTGTTTAAAAAGCACCCCACACTGTCTCACACAGTGCTCAAAACCAATCCCAAGACAGTGGGGAGAAGACCGCGATTATTACCAGCTAGGCTCAGAGAGGCAGGCTGGTCTGCCCAACACCCAGTGATAGAGGCTGGAGATGCTACGAGACCCAGGGCTTATGATAGCTACGTAAAATGCAGAACAAGAAGTGGGGAGGCAATTTGCTACCTGTAAGGTAGACAAACAGCACACTGGAGGTAGGAGGAGCAGGAGGAGAAGGCAAAGGAGGTGGGGAGGGGGAAGAGGGAGGAGGAGAAGGAGAAAGAGGAAGAGGAGAGAGAGGAGGAGGAGGAGGAAGAGGAGGAAAAGGAAAAATGAACTAGGGGAAAGAAGAAAATGGCTCAAAAACCAAAAAAACAGGTCAATTAGGTAAGAAAAGGAAATGAAATCAGACCAAGGTCTCCATTAGGTGACATGATTTTAAATATAGAAAATCCTCAGAAATCCCCTAAAAACTACTGGAACTAACAAGTTGAGCAACATGGTCAGACACAAGGTCAACATGCAAAGATCAGTTGTGTCTCTGTGTAGCAGCAATAAGCAAACTGAAAATTAAATTAAGAAAATTCCATTTACAGTAGCATCAAAACAAATAAATTACATAAGAATAAATTTAACAAAATTATAATATTCAAACTCTGAAAATTATAAAATATTGTTGGTGTCTGGCAAGCACAAGGTCCTGCGTTCGATTCCTAATACCAAAAAAAGATTGTTGGAATTAAAGCCCTAAATAAAAGAAAAACACCCCATGCTGATGGATCTTAATATTGTTTATAATAGGAATTCAATGGTTCCTTCATTCATGAACTTAATTCTTTCCACAAAGAAATAAACTTAATTCTGGTCCCAAACCAAATTATTCTCAAACCAAATCAAGGTACCAGGACAAAACAATGGGAATAGGACTTTTTTTTGGGGGGAGGGGGGAAATCTAATTCACAGCCAGCCAGGCAGGCCCTATGCTGCTGAGCTATATCCCCAGCCCAATAGTTTTGTTTTGTTTTGTTTTTAGCCCAATAGTTTTGAGTTGGTGCTTGGACAACTGGAAATGATGTTGGATCCCCTACTTCATCCCATTTACTGAAAATTAGCTGGAGAGTTAGCGTAGCGGTTTATGCATCAGGCTCTACGGCGCGATCTCACAGGTTCGAGCCCCATTTACTGAAAATTACTTAAAATGAATCAAAGAGTTACATGTAAAGCCTAAAACTGAAAACCACTTAGAGAGAAACAAAGAGGTTAAATCTTTGTGACCTCAGGCTATGATTCTTGGATATATCAAAGATAAATAACAAAAGAAAAAAGTAGACTTTGTAAAAGCTAAAATCGTTATCTTTCAAAGGATATAATACAGTGAAAAGACAACATCCTGATTGAGAGAAAATATTTGCAAATCATGTATCTGATAAGAAATATTTCTAGAATAAAAGTTATAACTCATTAAATAAATTTTTAAAATGAACAGAGGATCTGAACAGCTGTTTTTGTAAAGTAAGTATACTAATGGCCACCAATAAGTATGTGAAACCATTCTCAACATTAATCTATAAATGTAAATCAAAATCATGATGAGGTACTCTTTCATATTCACCAAGCCAACTATGATGCATCAAAAAGACATAATAAAAATGTTAGGGAGGATGTGGAGAAGCTGGAACCTCGCTCACTACTAGTGTGAATGTAAATTGTACAGTCACTTTAGGTAAAAGGTCTGGTTATGTGTCAAAATAACACACAGAATTACCATACAATCTAGCAATGTACTCTACAGAAATAAAAACATATTTCTACAGGAAAAAAAAAACTACACTGAAACCCAGTATTTTGTGAAATAGGCATTAATAAAATATATTTTAAAACTAGAGATAAAAACAATGTGTATTAAAACGAGATTTTTTTTCACCTGTCTGCCTCTGCTCAAGGAAACTAGCATTCTTGTAGATTGTCACGAGAGGACAATGTGTAATGATCTTAAAAGATAACTTGGTGGTACGGACATCAAAGACCCAGAACTAACAGCTCCACATCTAGTGACCTATCCTGGAGAAACACTTCTTTGGAGATGTGTCCTCTGCTTTGTTGTTTTCGGTCTAAAGCAAACCTACATGTCCATTAGTAGGGGACTGATTAAATAAAATATGATATACCTGTCCCTCTGGGGTGAAGCCACGCTCACACAAAAACTTGGATATAAATGCTCATAGGAGCATTATATTAAATGTTTACAGCCCAAAAGGTGAAACACCCAGACAGGTGTCTGTCAACTAATACATGGCTAACAAATTGTGGAATGTGCTCCATCTATACAATGGAGTACTAGTCAACCATGAAAAGGAAGGAATCACGCATCTATGCTACATGGTTGAATGAGTGCTGAGGACATTGCAAATGAAAAGTCAGACACAAAAAGCCACATATTGTGTGGTTTTTTTTTTTTTTCTTTTTGAGACAAAGTCTTGCTGTGTAGTTCAGGCTGGCCATGAGCTTACTTTGTAGCCCAGGCTGGTCTCAAACTCCCAACAATCCTGCTTCAGTCTCCAGAGTTCTGGGATTACAGGTGTGCCCCACCATGCCCAGCCCTGTGTGACTCTATTTACATAAAGTGTACAGAACTGAAAAAGGCAGAGACAGTAGATTGGTGGCTGCTGGAAGGTGACAGCTAAGAGGCATGGGGCCTTCTTTGGGATGACAAAAAGTCTAAAGTTGGCGTGTTGGTTGCATATCCAAAAACTACTGAACAATATACTTTAAAGGGCTGAGCAGTATGGCTTATGAGTTATAATTCAATAAAACTATTTAAATATACCAAGAGTTGGGGATATAGTTCAGCAGCATAAGCACCTGCCTGGCGAGCAAAAAAAAAAAAAGAAAAAGAAAGAAAGAAAAGAAAAGAAAAGAAAAGAAAAGAAAAGAAAAGAAAAGAAAAGAAAAAGAAACAGAAAACAAATCAAAAGAAAAATATGTCAATTAAGAAATATTTATATTTATGAGCCGGGTGTGACAGCACACACCTATTATTATCCCAGCACTCAGGAGGCTAAGGCAAGAAGATCCACAAACCTGGCTACAAAGTGACCTCCAGCCAGCCTGAACTGCATATTGAGGCCTGGTCTCCAAAAAAACAAAACAAGGGCTGGGGAGATGGCTCAGTGGAATAAGCGCTTCCCTGGCAAGCACAAGGGTCTGAGTTCAATCCCCGGTTCTGCCAAAAAAAAAAAAAAAGAAAAAAGAAAAAAAAAAAGAAAGAAAAGAAAAACAAAACAAAACAAAAATTATATACATATTTAAGGCCAGTGATACTTCCCCCCCTCTTATCTTGATCAGCGCACCAGGATGGAGGAGTGTACAACTTTTGGGGGTGATATTCAGGACAGAGAGGGTCTGCCCTGCCCTTTGGGAGGCTGACACTAACCCAGCACCCCTCTGTGCTAGCACAGTCCTAAACCCCCTGGTCTGGGGTATGTCTGTCAACCTGGGCTGACACCTAGTGGCCCTGGGTCACCCAGCTTTCAGGGATGCAGCTGGGATTTGAACTCTTGGCTTCAGAGTCTGGGCTCTTTTGAACTACTAGCTCTGTCTGCACTCACAACTGTAAGTATAGGAAGGAAGGAAGCTTGACTCGCCAACGAGAGTCATGTTCCATACCCCACCCCTTCACACAAAGTAGCCCCTTCACTTTCTCAGGGTCTTAGCATCTCTGTATATACTGTCCTTCTGGCCAGAGAGGTAGACACAGGATTCTGGATCCACAGCAGACACGGCAGGGCAGCCGTGGGCCAGTTGTGTGGCCCTTCCCCAGCACAGCAGGCAGCCACACTTCCCAGGCCTTGATATAGAGCTGCAACTTCTGCAATCTTCTACAGCTGTGCTGGACAAGGGACCCACCTTTCCTGGCCTACCAGGGGCCAGAGGTTAGGGGCTACATCAGGGAGGCTTGGGAGCCCTTGTAGCTATGTGTCCAGCATGTGGCTGCCCCATGACAGGACTAACAGACTTGAACTGATCCTTTAAAAGCCAAACTAGAGGGCCAGGGAGATAGCTCAGTAGAATAAGCACTCGCCTGGCAAGCACAGGGTCCTGAGTTCAATCCCCGCTACCGCGCAAAAAAAACCCCAAAAAAACAAAACAAAACAAAACAAAAAAAAACCCAGCCAAACTAGAATGTCATCAAGAGAGGACAGATGGATATAGGATCCCACAGGGACAGGGTGAATGTAAAAGTACAGGGAACTGGACTGGGGGTGTGGTTATGAAATCTTTTCTCCTCTGCTGGGTGATTGAAAGAAATAACAAGGCTGGGGGAATTTCCAAGCAGTCTGGGTGCCCTGGAACTAGCCCTTCCCCCCTTCCTGACCAGGAGGCCCCTGGTGAGTGGGAGTGGCTGTCCAACCTCATCCTGGGCCCAGACCTCTGTGTCCCTAAGGCAGCCCGGCCTGGCTTTGAAGTTAGAGGATCTGGGTTAAGGGTTGGCCAGGCCTTATCGGGTCTTACCAGCAAGACCTGGTCTCTTCCTGCCATGGGCCTGCATGCCCACCTGCAAATGCCACACCAGGCAGAGTGGATGAAGACTGGGTGAGATGACTACTGCCCCAGCAACGAAACCACAATCATCAACTTCCCCAAACACATCTTAGAGCAGCATGGACCCAGGGGTAAGAGTGGCTCAGGCAGGGAGACGTCCCAACCAGGCTTGCACTGTCAACAGCCACATCCTGTGCTCTGCGGCCAGGTTCTGCTGTGTGTGTGTGTTGGGTTGGGGGTGCTCGTCCTTAGAAGCAAATGCAGGCCTGAGATATACCGCACGATGTTTGCCTCCTAAACCCGACGGCCGTGTATCTTAAAGCGCAGACTTCCTGCCTGTCATTGAGCCTCACTAATGTGGAGGATGAAGGCTGAGGCCAACAGCCACACACAAAGAAAGTGGATCCTCCCACTGGTCTACCAGAAACCTAGGATGTATCTTCACATTAAAGAAGGAGCCACAGTGCGCAGGGGACGGATGAGTCGTGACCAGGGCCAGACCAGCCTTGCCCCCTTGTGTATTTCAGGTCACCTTCTACCCAGGAAGGCCAGGGGACGTGGCTTCCTATAATCCACCTGCTACACAAGATGCAGCGAGCCCAAGTCACTTGCTGGAAGCCACAGGGAGCAACACTCAGGCTGGGAATGCTCCTGCCGTCTCAGCCACTCTCTACCCTAGGATTTTAGGGCCTGATGTCCAGGACACTGATTCCTTACCTCCTTTGGGGTTCCCTACTTGCACAACAGTGACCTACTCCCCAGTCATAGGAGGAGTGAGTGAATTGTGGAGACCTTAGAGCCGGCACACGGGATCATTGCACAGGTGGGACATTCCAGCCACGTCCCAAGCATCAAAGACATGCTGGGACCAATCCTGTGGCATTCCAGAGAACTTTGCTGCCCATGCTCCCTTCCCCAGTCCATAGCACCTACTCTGCTCCTTGGTCCCCATCTTTCCAGTCCATAGAACCCAGAGTATCTCCATCCCCGAAGCCCCAACTTCCCAGTCCATGGAGTTCTGTACCCATCCCTGGGCCCAGCTCACTTTCTGTATGAAGGAGGCTGAGGCCCACAGACCTGCCTGAGGCCTTACTGACCCCCTACAGATTCAAGGCCAATGGCTACTTCCTACTGACCCCTCAAAGCCTGGGGACCCAGAGCCTCTCCTCATTGACCCCCCTAGCCTAGATGCCCATGGCCTCCCATTTGTCCCCTGCAGCCCAAGTCAAATTTCTCCTGTCCCTCCCTGCTTAAAGTGTCCCAACTGCAGGGACAACCTCTTCCCTGGTGTCTTTGAAGGACCCCAGGTACCTATGAAAACACTTGGCTCCAGGAGGTGTGGCGCCACACTGGAGGTGTTGGCTTGTCTTTCTGTCCTACCCACAGTTCTCTCATGGACACTGGGCCCTGCATGTCGCCCATCCCCTTACTGTGTCTTGTGCTCTGATCCCTTGCTTTCTGGGCCCAGATCTACAGCTTTTTTTTTTTTTTTTACACCTTTATGACCCTTCTTCTTTACCATGTAGAAATAGAGCTTCAAGGAGAAGAAGAGCAGCAGGGAAATGAAGAGACTGGGTTAAATGCCTGCAAGAAACAAAAGATCAACTCAAGGCCCAGCCTGACCTGCTCCTGGATCAGAGCATGGTGGTGAGGACAGATCCACAGCAGGGCCCATGAGTCCCTCGGGCTCTGTCCCCACCTGACACCTTTGGCTAGCCCACCTGCCACTGCTGGGCACACGACTAGATCTGGTGGGGCCCCATCCTTCATCTCTCCCCCCTGCTCATGATGCTAGCCCATGTCTGGGAAAGATCCTTGCTTGTTAATCTTTTATCTGGAACCTTGGACCACAGTCCAGCCACTTCTGTCCTTCCTGCAGTCCACAGGGCCCCGCATCCTGACTTTTTAAATAAGTTCCCTTTTATGCTGGCAGAGGCTGGTTGGGAGGGGCTGGGCGGGCCTCTGAGCCCAACCAGGACTTGGCTGCTGCGAGTTCTGCTCCTGTGCGATAGCACCTTGGGACTCAGGTTCTCCAAATGCACCCTGGGAATCCTTAGGAGGGATTTCTCGGGGTTCAGAGGGGTGACTTAGGCACACACAGGTGCTCTGAGAGCAGGACCCCTAGCACTGGGGACAGCATGTGGCCCCAACACTGAGTGTAGGAGGCTCGACCCTGTAGCTGTGTGTCTTCAGGTAAGTCACTTTCCCTCTCTGTGCCCAACTCTCCAGGGAGGAGTGACATAGGCTTCAAAGTCAGTTTCTCAGGCTGGGATAAATCCAACAGAGGAAAAGTGTTTCCCCAAGTCCCTGGGGTGGGAGAGGACTAGGGCTTCAGAGATCTATGCCTCTTATCTGACAGCACTGCTAGCACCCTGACCAAAGGGAGGCACAGACAGTCTTCCACCGGTAGGTAAGCCTCACACTGGCTTGCACTGGGCCTCAGTTTCTCCTCTGTTCAGTGGGCACAGCCCCACTCACTCTGTGGCTACGGGGGTAGGGCCAGCAGAAGCTGCCTCCTGCTGCCTCCCTTTCCAGGCTTTTCAAGGTCCCTCCTGGGCAGGGCCAGAGGTTGGGCCCTGATGCTGGAACCCTGTGTTCCTGGACAACTTCCCAGACTAGGGAGTACAGGGGCTGCCTTGGGAGCAGGGCCAGGGCGCAGCCATTCAACCACCAGAAATGCATCACCATGGGGTGCTATGTATTGGATCATGCCAAGCTGCGGCTATAGGACCCCAAGCCCTAGCCCCTTACTGCACTGAGTACTTCGTATTAGAGATGAGGGTGCACAGCAGGGATGATAGTGATGCGGTGCTGGCTACCCTGGCAAGTCAAGGGTCCTCTCTAGAGTACACCTGGCTAGTGCACAGCCTGGGAGCCTCTATACACTGCTCACCACTTATAATGGGGAAACTGAGGCACCAGTGGAGTGATCACTCCAGGTCAGAAAGGAAATTGTCACCCTAAACTCCAAACTTCACATCTGAGAAGTGCTCAGGCAGGCTGAGACCCAGGAGTCCCCTAAGGGAGAAGAGTGAGAGCAGATCTTAGGACCCTCCTCCCCCCCACACACAAGGAGTCTGCAGCAAATGGCACTTTGTGTGCAAAGTGTCAGTGTTTCCAGCCACTGCTCGGCCTTAGTCTGACCTGGCAGGTCCCTCCATCCCTTCCTCAAGTGGCTATGGGGAAGGGGCTCCCTTGTGTGAGTACCCAGTTCCTAGGTGACATCAGACCAAAGCTGAACTCCTCAAACACAGAAGCAAAGCACTCCTGACTCGGACAAACTAGGCGCTCTGGGTATTTGGTTAGGGGAGTAGGGGTATCAAACCTAACAAACCAAACATGCTCTGGCTGGGGGAACTCTCAGCTTCTGCTTCACTGAGCAGGAACCAGACCCCACCTCCAAGGACTTAAGCTTCCTCCAGTAGGAGAGCTAAGCGCTAAGCCCAGCCTCCGCGGGGGCCTTGCCACCGAGTGCGCTTCCAGGATGCGGGAGACGTAGGGTTCCGGTTGGGTGGCGTTTCCAAAAGCGCTGGACAGTGCATTGACGGAGCAAAGCCAGAGTTTGAACCCCAGAACCAAGGCAGCCAAGGTGAAACTCCTTTAGCATATTCTTGAACTCGCACCCTTAAAACTAAAAGCCAGCTGCCCTCCTTCCGGATATCTCAGAGCTTCTGAGCACTGATGTCAACCCCAGACCCCGTCAACCACGCAACCATTCCTCTTTCACACTCAGTTTTGCCATCTGTAACGTGGGTCTAGAAGGCTTCACTAGGGAAACCCAAAGATGGCACTGCACTCTGGTGCGGGGAGGGCGCCCCCGCTGGCCCTTGCCGCACCTAGAACTACAGGTCCCACCAGGGGATGCCAGCCCCAACTTCCTGGGGAACCGCGGCACCTGTGCGACGGGGCGCCCGCAGGGGTGGCGGTCGGTGGGGAAGGTGCCCCCTAGCCCTTGTCCCTCGACTTTCTGGTCTGTGAAACAAGCGTAGAACCCCCTATTGGCCCTGCGACCCCGGCCCTCACCTGTGAGGTTCCCCGGGGAGGGCGTGGTGCTCCCGGCACGGCCCCGGGGCCTCGCTCCGCGGCCGAGAGCTGCAGCCCCCGGGTGCATCCTGCGCTCAGCCTAGAGCCCGGCCAGCCGAGATGGGCGTGGCCCGAAGGGGGCGTGACGCTCTGGCCCCGCCCAAGGGCGCCGGCTGGGCACCGATCCCGCCTATCTCTCGGAGCGGGGCGGGCCTTTGGCGATGGCCTCCAGTCCCTCTGATTTCCTCTCCCCACCAAGGTGGTTTATGTAGACCCCGCCCCTCAGGAGCGTGGCTACCCCGAGCGGTCCCTGCTGTTGAAAGCATGATTTAAACTCTTGGGCTACACACAGCCCCGGGGCCCTCCCCTTTTGGCTGACCCCTCCTGCCCAGGTTCACCTGCAAGCAGCCTGCGCGTGGCCCCACTGGGACCAGAGCTGTGGTCCACCCCTTCCTATGGAGCAGGGGAGGTTAGAGCAGAGGTCATGCCAGAGCTGTGGTCCCGCTGGGGAATCCCAGAGTCCTGAGGTGGGAGTGTGCTTGCCAGCTCCAGGGACAGCCGGAGTTTCTGGGTGGTTGGAGGAGGTGGCGGCCAAAGGAACCGAAGGAGAAGGCCTGGCTGGCAGCGCACAGCCAGCGCTGAGGAGTGTGAAGCTGTGATGGACCATGGAGCAGAGTCCCAGCAAGGCAGGCGTCCGCCTGGCCTGTGCTCTCTAAGCCGCAGAGTCGCGGGTTCCTACCACACACGAACACACCCCCTCCCCATCCGGGTTTGTTTTGACCCTGCCACATCGGAAAGAACAGGGTCATCCGCAGGTAACCCCAGATCACACTCCAGACCGCATACACTCCAGACCGCATGCTGGGACCCCAGATTTCCCTGCCAAATGGCCCTGAGCCCACCACTTGGGTTTGCGCAGCCCCCTCCCTGACTTTCCTCGCCCATGCATTAGGAGGATCGCCTTCTAGAGGCCCAGCAGTGGGGCTGGGAGAGGAGGTCTGGGGGCACCCCTTGGATTATTAAATCCAAGGAGATGGAGCTTTGACTTTCTTTTCTTTTTCTCTTTCTTTCTTTTTATTTTCGCAGAATCGGGGATTGAACTCATGCCCTTGCGCTTATTCTACTGAGCCATTTTCCCGGCCCCCTGGAGCTTTGACTTTTAGTACCACCGTTTTGTTTGGTCTCCCCCCCCCCCGCCCCCCAAGACAAGGTCTCACTAAGCAGTTCAGCCTGGATGTTAACTCAACTCTGTAACCCATGCTTGCTTCAAGCTTGTGGTGATCCTCCTGTCTCAGGCTCCCAGGTGCTGGGATTACAGGTGTGCTCTGGGACACCGGGCTCCAACACCATCACTTCTTGGGTCAGGTCTCCAGAAGGACCATCAAGGACCTAACAAAGAATTACAGCGTGAGACCAGGGTATGGGAAAGGCTGCATTTCTTCAAAGCTTCAAGGGAGCATCTTTCCCTGTCCGCTCTAGTCTTCCCACAGCACTCTTTGTTTGCATGCTTCTCTGGGCTTCTTTTCCTCTTAAAGGATACCAATTTGTGTGTGTGTGTGTGTGTGTGTGTGTGTGTGTGTGTGTGTGTTTGGTATTTGGTATTTGGTACAGGGTTTCATTATGCAACTCAGACTCATAGTGATCTTCCTGTTTTCAGCCTCCCCAGCACTGGGATTACAGGCATGCTCCACCACTCTGAGTCTCAGTGGCCAGCTCAGCATGCCCAGAATTGGGACCAGCGCAGCACGTGGTACTGGGGAGTGAACCCCAGTCCCTGTGCTCACCTAAGCAGGCACTCAGTCTGTTGAGCTATCTTGCTGGCCCTGGATACCAGTTATTTTGGATTAGGGTAGGGTCTACCTACCCTAAGTTAGGACCTTATCCTAACTTGATTACATCTTAGAAAACTATTCTCAAATAAAGTCACAGTCACAGGTTCTAAAGGTTAGGACTTCAAAATGTGCAGTTCAGTCTCTGACAAGTGGTCTCAGGGGAACAGAGCATGTTCACCTGAGTGACTGTGGCTTCATTTGCATGCCTGACTGCTCAGGTGTGGGATGCTGGGCCCCTCTCTGGCTTGTCAGGACAGCAGGGCTGGCCCAAGGATCCATGTCATATTTTACAGGAAGCTGCACACCTCGTGGTACCTCAACATCCCCTTGCCACCAAAGCCATGTTCATAAGCAGTGGGAAGGCCTATTTGTGCCCCAGTCCATGCTGTCTGTCTGGCTTTCCTGGGACTTCTGCTGTGGCCTATTCACTCAAACCACATGCAGGCAGGGAACCTGAGGCCCACCGAGGGAAAGATCCTGTCACACCAATGACAGTAGACTGCTGCTTCAGGGAGGAGGTGCTGACTGATGGGACTCATGGCCCTCTGGGCAGGATTGGTGCCTTTGCTCTGAGCCTTAAAGTTCCGACCTGAATAGTGGCATCTACCAGGGTTAGTAAGAGATTATAGGCTGTGACATCAGGTGCAGGTTGGAGTGAAAGGTTCAGATCCTTGTACTATCCTATGTCCAGCCTCATGGGAGCAGTGCCTAGGCTATGTGTCCCCTCCAGGCTTTTAATATAAGGTGTATGATACAAAACCTCCAAATAATATAAGGGAAATAGAAGTCCCAACTTGCTAGAGGTCTGGTGGGATATGGTGAGTTCTTTATCTCTAAAACTGAAAAATGAATTCAAGAACAATGGAGGTTAAGAGAAGTAAGTATTTATTGAGAGAAAGAAAAACTTCTAAGAGGGACAGAATGGGACCAAGTGGGTGGTCTGCTTCCCAAGTGAGTTTTATAGCACAGGATCACGAGGTGAGGCAGGTCTAACGTGGGACAGAACTATAATCAAGGAATAAGATGACAAGTATAGTCACTTAGATAACATTGATCTAATATGAAATCTTAGGATGGGTGTGAGGTGGGACAAGACTATGGTGAACCAATAAGATTAAAAGTATAGTGACTTGGGTAATATTGATTAAATGAGGATCCAGTGGGGAAGCAAATCACACAGCATGCACACAGGGATTGACAAGGACTTTCTTGGAAGGAGTGGGTTAAGGATGTTTGGTCCTCCATCCCAAGGTGATTGATTGGTGCTTATTTAGAATAGCAATGCTGCTGTTCATCCCTAGAGGAGGCCTGACCTTCAACAAATGCATCTCCACCACAGCTGTCTTCTGCACTGACCTCTCAAGGACCTGGTTCTGCCTGACTGCCTATAATATTTCTAAATAACTTAGCTATCTATAGTGCTTTAACCTCCTCTTCCAGAGAGGCCTCCTTGATCCTGTGCCCTGGCAGTGCCATCTTGAACCACTATCCTCCAGCCTGACAAGCCTGTGTCATTTCCACCCTGGTAGGAGCAGAGGAAGCTGGAAGGAAGGTGTGGGCTGCTGTCCAAGGAGGCAGGAATGAGGCACAGAACCTGGGACCTGGCAAAAGCCACAGTTGCCCTGGATCTCGGTTTGAATCTAGGAGTATGTGGGACTCTTGGGGGTCTCTGTTGGATGAGAGAAGAGGTAGGATGAATCCAGGGTGGCAGGCAAGCCCGGGATATCAGCACTTTTCTGCAAAATGGGTATTGTGTGCTGCCAGGGGTAACCGGGGAATGGGAGGGCCTGGCCAGGGCTCTGCAATTGGCTGAGGTACAGAGTCACCAGAAAGTCTTCCTGGAGTCTCTAATCACCAACCTCAGCACCTACAGGCCCTGTGTCCTAGGAGATTCACCCCATGTTGGTGGTAAAGCTCTTGGTGGGATAGCTTTCCTTAAGTTGCATAATCATTACATAAATTTAAACTCTTATTTTAGTACTTTATTTTTTGTTGTGCTAGGGATCAAACCCAGGGCCTTGTACATGCCAAACAAGCATTCTCTCACTGAATTGTACTGTAGCTCAATAAAGCACTTTTAAAAAATTATTGATTTTAGTTTTTAGTCAATAAAAAACTGAGATTTCATTCTGAAAACCTTTTACAGTGGAGCAAGTACGGAAAGTTCCAATGCCAAAGAGTAAGAGTCAAAGAGACAAAGGACTCAGGGGCTTCCTCTTTTCAAAATATATTAATTTTCAAAATTAAAAGGAACTTAAAATATTACAAAAATTTATAGCTCCAACAGCTGGATCTTTGTGAAGAAAAAAAATTCCCCAATGTATTTCTGCCCAGTGACCAGTGACTTGGAGCCCTCCAGGGTAAAGCTAATCCTGCTGTTATAGATAGCTAAGTCAGTTAGATCTACTATAGGCAGTCAGACAAGGCTGGGGTCTTGAGATTTCAGTGCAGAAGACAACTGTGGGCGGGGTGCATTCACTGAAGGTCAGGTCTCTCAGGTCAGAGAGGACCTACTACACCCAAATACTTCCCTTAGGGATGTACAGCAGACTGCTATTCCATGTAGGCATCAATCACCTTGGATAGGGGACCATAACCTCCCTAACCTATCCCTTCCAAGAAAGTCCTTGCTGGGTATTATAATTGACTCATTGTGTCAACTTGAACAGTTCAGGTTAACTAAGTAACTCAGCAGGGGTGCAGGGTCCTTATTTTGTAATTATCCTGACCTGTGCAAGAGTGGGGACCTGCAGCCTGCACACAATATAAAGGAGGAAAAGAGGCTTGCTTCTCCCTCCTGCTCTTGTTGCTTTGTTGTCTTCTGCCATCTTGAACTGCCATGTGCCACCCTGCCTTGGAGCCAGCTGAGTCTGGACTGAAATCTCCACAAACTGTGAGCTAAGTAAACTTTTCCTTCCTTAATTCTGGGTGTCAGGTCTTTTGTCTTAGCCACCAGAGAAAAGTAAGCAAGACAATTGTCCCAAAAGGACTTGCTTCCTCTTTGGATTCCCCATCTAATCAATATTACCTAAGTGACTATATTCATATTCTTATTGGTAGACTATAGCTTTGTCCCACCTTACACTCCCCTCCCCTTGTGATTTTATGCTATAAAATTCCCTTGAAAAGTGGGTTTGTGGCCACCTACTCAGGACTCCCTTCTTTAGACAGAATCTTTCTCTCAATAAACATTTTCCTCTTTCTTTCTTTCTTTCTTTCTTTCTTTCTTTCTTTCTTTCTTTCTTTCTTTCTTTCTTTCTTTCTTGTACTGGGAATCAAACTCAGGACCTTGCTTTTTGCAGGTAGGTGCTTGTGCTGCTAAGCTATGTCCCTGGTCCAATAATTCCCACCCTTAATCTCTTGTGGATGAAGCCTGGCAGAGGAGGTCAGGTTTTGGGTGATCTTTCCTACTGTCTTTGCCTCTTTTCTGTATTCATTACTATGAGTATGTGTATGCTTTCTAATCAGAAAACACAGATTTTTCAATGCTTCATAAATGTAAACAATTACAAATGTTCCCAAGGCCATTCTGATTTGCACTAATCCGAAAAGATACAGGCTGACATCTCATGTCACCAAGGGGAAACTGAGACTCAAGAGAAGGAAACTGGCACAAGGTCGTCGGGACAATAGGATTACACCTAGTTGCTGTGATCTAAGGAGTCCCCTGCTAAGCATAGAGTTCCAGGTAGTGGGTCTGCATTTTCCTTGGCTCAGAGCTGCTCACAGCTAAGCTGGGAGGTAAGAAGGTGCCCAGGTGGGTCAAGGGCAACCACAGATTTAATGCTCAGGAGCCCATTAAGCTTCTTTGCTCCCTATCACCTGCCCAGCAAGCCAGGCTAGCCCCCAGGGCCTGGTCACTGGAGAAGCACCTGCCTCCTCCCTCTCTAGGCTTCCCTGTGGGTCCCCCCTGACCTCTGCAGGACAGGAGTTTCTCAGTCCTAGTAAGCTTCAGTAGTCCCCGTTCTATTCCAATCCTGCCTCTTCACTAATTCTGGCTCTGCCCCACCAGGCTTGTTGTCAGTGAAGCCTCCCCCCTCAACTCTCTGAGATTCAATCTGTTCCCAACTCCCTCCCTGTCAAAAAGAGTTGAACCCATAGGTCCTAACAGGATGGAGCAGTCACACCTGCTGAGTACCTTGGGAGGACTTCCTGAGGCCTCCTCTGTGATGGGGGTGATTTTTATGTCCTGTACCCTAGAGGTTCATCCAAAGGGAAACAGCAGAGACTCAGTCTCAGGGAGCTGCTTAGAGGTCTATTGTTTTACAAGAGGAAACTGAGGCTAAGGGTCTGCCCCAAGTAGCAGCTCACCCCAGGCCAGAGCTGGGGCTTTGGGTCTATCTGGGCTTTGCCTGTGAGAACTGGGTTCTCTTTGGCTCAGTTTCCCCACCCACAAAGCTGACAGGTTCAGATTCCTGCCTCCAGGAGGAGCTGCGGTGTTTTTCTGGGTGTGGAGCCCATGGTGAATAGCACCTAGCCACCATCTCTGGAGGAAAGTGGAGGGTAAGGAGGGCAGGCTGTGGGCTCTGTGTCTACGCTGGGTCCTCACCCAGCTGCTTGGATGGGGCCTTACTATCCCTACTTTATATAAAGTTTTAGTTACTTTTTTTTGTTGCTGAGACAAAATACCCAACACCCAAAATTAAAGGAGGAAATGTTTATTTCAGCTCACAGCTGGCAAAGGTTTCAGTCCCTAGTCACCTTTTTCCAAGGCAGGGTGGCTCGGTAGAGGGGCATCATAGAGGAGAAACAGTTCATGGCAAAGCAGAGCAGGCAGAAGGCAGGAGAAGCAGCAAAGGAGAAGCAGCAGCAGGGAGTGACGGCAGCAGCCCTCTCTCTGTCCCTTAAATTCCAACCAGGTTACCCACCTTTAGGGCAGGTAGCACTCACACCAAGGGTGGGGCACTCTTAATCCCAACATGGAACATTGAACACCAGCACGGAATCCTTTATCCTAGCATTACACAAACCAGACCCAGCACCTCTGAAGAGTGCCACCTATAACCACAGGAGGGTTTGGGGGGACAACTAGATACAAGCTGTAACAGATGGGAACCTGAACTCAGACTTGTGAGTCCAATGTTTACTATGTGTATACTTTAGTCATTTGCAAGGAATAAAAACCTAGCTTGAACCCATTCCATTAGAGAAGCCAAGACCCTCCTTCTCAGAGCCACTAAAACTCTTCCAGCCAGCAGCAGGAAGAGGTGACTCTGTTCACCTTACCTTGCCTGTTCCACTACAAGGCTCTTTCCTCCATACCCCTGCCCCCTGACTAACCAGGGTTTCCATGTATGGCCTCCATAACATGGCATGACCCTCCCTGACAGAGACATGGGCATCGCACTGTTTCCACTGATAGTTGTCTTCTTATCTGTTGGCCATACCATGCTGAATAACAATAACCTGAATGATTTAAGCAGATTCAAGGGTGGGATGCAGCTCAAAGTTAGGGCACTTGCCTAGCATATGTGAGGTTCCAAGCTTGATCCTCAGCAGTAAGTACACACACACACACACACACACACACACACACACATCCAAAGGCCGTCTGTCCATGCAAAAGGAAAGCAGGCAACCGTTGGAGCTGGTAGCTATTGCCCCTTCCCTTGCCCCACAGGTACGGTGATACTGAGCTGAATGTTCTCCATTGTGAGAAGCCAGACTGGTAGAACATGTGGAACATGATCTCATAGAGCATTCATATCAGATAAATCTACTTCCTAATGGTTTTGCTGCAGGAAAACAGAGCCTTGGGCACACAATAAAAGCCCCAATGTCCCCATGATAGGTGATATAAGTGCCTGCTTCTTCTTTACTCATGGCAGTGTCAGCCTCACTTTATTCTTCCTTCCATGTGCTAACAAAACTGATTAAGATTTCCAGCCAGGTGTGTTAGTGAATTCCTGTTATCCTAACACTCTGGAAGATTGAGGCAGGAGGATCCAAAATTTGAGCTTAGCCTGGGCAATTTAAGATATGTAAGCATAGAACTGATTCCATTTCCTAATAATCCGATTCACTCCTGCTTCCTTGAAACCATTCACAATTACCTGATACAAGCCCAGGTAAGGATCTCGTTTCCCCTCACACTGTCTTCTGAAGATGCCAGGCTTTCCCACGGCATGTGTGTTCCCAGCCAGCACATCGATGAGCTCATCTCTAACTTCCACTGTAGTTCTAGGGGCAGTGGTGGCGAACCTGTGGCATGTGTGCTGCAGCACACCGCTTATATCATTGAAAGCCCAAAAAGGTTTGCCATATTGTTTTGGGTCTTTGGGAGGATAGAGAGGCAGCTCCCGGAGTCCCTTGTCAGACTGAGTTCCAGTTGTTTCCTGACCTTAGCTACTTGATCACAAACTCTGTGTGTTAGTGTTGGTTCTGGTCCCCTTTTCATGATTGACAAAATACCGAGAGGGAAAACTTATAAGGAAGAAAGGTTTACTTCTTTCTGCTCAGTCTAAGCCACCATTACTTGTGGTCACCATCCTGTCTCTTTCTCAGAGGCTTGCTCTTACTCAGTGGAGTGCATTTCTTTTCCTACCTTTCATAAATGTAAAACTTCACTACCTTTTGTGTGTGTCTTTTCCAATTCTTTGTCTGGGACCACAAGCTCCTGGAACAACTCTCTGGAAGAGCCCATAGCAGTCCAGAATGTTGGTAATAACTTCATGACAGCCAGGAAGCAGACAGCCAGGGTCCCAATAGCCCCATTAAGGAGACACCCCAAACATTTAAGTTCCTTCTCCACTTTCTAAATGGTAAGAAACAGTACCACTGCTTAGCAAAGAAGCCTTACATATGGCCTTTCGGGGGACACATACACAAACCACAGCAGTGGGCTGTTGGAATAAAGTTACATTAAAAAAAAAAGTCTCACACACTGAGGCCTTACAATGATAGCAGAGTCCTAGGCATTCTTTAGCCTGCCACTGAGCCACTCCTGTCTCTACTTTACTGCTACATTTCCATGAGTCTTCTCTTGTTATCAGAACATCAATTATTAGATTTAGGGTCTATCATAATTCAGTGCCATCTCTTCTAAACTAACTGATAGGTTCTGACCCTAATATAAATTGCTGAATTATTATGGTGGTCACTTGACATGGATAAAGCCCTAAAACACCAGCTGATCTTCCCAGAGACCACATCCCCCTTCTTCCCCTCCCCAATCCTGGATAGAGTTTCTTTTTACTTTCCCATGCCACAAGGGAGACCCCAGTCAGCTCCTTAGGCGTCACTGAACCTGCCCCTCAAACTCTGCCCCGGCATCTGTAAAGTCTCCGCTTCCCTGTCTCAGCCCAGAGGGTCTTCCCACCTCCCTTAGATTCTGTGTTTTCAGAGTCAATAAAGTCCTCTTTTACCTTTTCTGTCTGTTTACTCTGCCACTGAAAAACCTAACACTAATCACATCTGCAAAGCCTATATTTATAAATAAAGCCACATTCTGACATTATGAGTGAACATGCATTTTGTAGGGACACTATTCAATCCTTTACATTCTGACTTCCCCAGCCAAGTCACATTGGTTCTATGTTAAAAATACATTCACCCATTCTTCAGAGTCTTAATTCATTCCACAAGGGAGAAAACCAAAAGGATAAAGGGGTCTGTTATGGTTTAGATATATGTGCCTCTCCTAGGCTGTGTGTTTCCAGGAGATACAGTTGGGAGGTGTTAGAACCCTTAGGACGTGGGACCTACTTAAAGGGCTTTAGGTCACTAGGACTATGGGGCCCCAGTCTTTTCCTTCTTCCCTCTTACTTCCTGGTCATGAGGTGAGCAGTTTGCTTGGCCATTGCCACCTGACACGCCCACCAGAGACTCAAAACAATGGGTCTACCTAGTCTTCCACTACAATCTCCACAAGTAACCATTTCCTCTCTTTAAGTTAATTATCTCAGGCATCTTTATTGTAGAAATGGAAAACTAATGAACTCTGGCCAATAGTCATATACAAATCTGAGATCCAGTAGGCAAGTTCATTAATTTCTGTGGCCCCTGAGAATGATTCTCTGTGGCTTAATACTCTTGTCTTCTGGGCCTAGTGGTGGCCCTGCTCCCAGGGGCTTTGGGAGAGCAGTGGCTCTGCTTTCTGCATTCATGGTTCTGCCCTCCAAGTCATTCTTCCCTTAGCTCATCCACTTCTGTGTTTTTTGGTCCAGGCTGGCAATGTTTCTGCTGGGTGACCTCAGAAATCCCTGTGTACTTCATAGGCATTCACATCGTCAGACAAGAGGCCCCTCCACAGATCGTCTCTGGAGAGCCCCATTGCTGTTCTTCAATTCTGAAATGACTGATTGTGTCTATGAGTTACATCCCCAGTCTCATCAACAAAATATCTAGCAACTCTGTCCAGGCTGTCTTCAGTCCACACTTTCTAACCAGCGAGTTTCCTAATTTTAGCAATTTTAACAGGCAGAGGGCCTCCCAAAGCACCAAGAGACAGTTCCTTTTTGCTTAACACTTCCTTCCTCAATTTATTTTTCCCCTCAACTGTTACCACAAGCAACAAGGAAAGACCGGACTGTGTATTTCACACTTTGGAAATCTCCTTGGCTAAATATCCAAGGTCATTGCTCATGAGTTCTACTTTCCACCCAACACTAGAAGCCAGCTCAGCCACTCTGGAACAAAGATCGGTTTTTTTCCCCGTATTCAACAGTATGTTCCTCCCCAGGCCCTCAAAGCATGTTAGCATTCACATTTCTACCTACATTCTCTTTGAATGTAGGTAGGACTAAGACCCTACAGTCCTCCTTTCTTTCTAAAGCCTCACAAGGAGCATGTTAAGTGAAGGCCCACATTCCCACCCACAGTCACTGGAAAACAATCTCAGTGGCTTAGTCCACTTTGTTTTGGAACATCCAAATACCACAGACTAGATAATTTATAAACAATAGAAAATTTCTCATGGTTGTGAAGGCTAAAAAGTCCAGTGTTGAAGTGCTGGCATCTGATAAGGGCCTTTTTTATTGCATTGAAATGTGATAGAAGGTTTCATGCGGCAGGAGGACAGAAGGAGAGACAGAGAGAGAGAGAGTGGCTCACCACATCCTCTGTGAGAACAGTATTCATTCACAAGGGCAGTTTCTATGCCTGAATCATCCCTTTAAAATCTACCTTTGAACACTGCTAGCATGGTGATTAAGTTTCCAATAGATGCCTTTGGGAGGACACTTTCAAGTCATAGAACTAGGCTTTTGCCAACAGATCTCTTGCATTAGATTTTTTTTTTTTTTTTTTTGATACTGGGGATTGTTGAACTCAGGACCCTGTGCTTGCTAGGCAAGCACTTATTCTACTGAGCTATCTCCCCAGGCCACATCAGGCTATTTTTTGAAACTATAATGAAATACCTAAAGCAGGCTGTTGTGGCTTGTGTCTAGCTGTCCCCCTCAAATCCTCATGCAGTCTTAGGTTTTCATTAGAGGTGGGTGAATCTAGAGTTCGTGATTGATTCAAGGTCCAATGCTAGGATTAAGGGTGCGAGTGCTATATCTGCTCTAGGACAGGAAGCCTGCATACAATACAAGGGAGGGGGTTAGGATAGATATATAGTTACATTCTCTTAATGAATAGAGGGATTTGTTCTAATGGTGTTGGTAAATAGGATATCATGTCCGCATCTTGTACAGCAATTAACCACTAGGAAGAATGTATGCAATGTGTTGACTATTGAAACTGTTCTACCAATTTAATTTGAAACTGTGTCATTGCTATTTGTTTATCAATAAAATTATGGAAAAAATACAAGGGAGGGAAACAGGCTTGTCTCTCCCTCATCTCTTGTTGGTTTTTCTGTCCTCTGCTGCCATGCACTGTTCTCTTCTGCCATGTGCCATCCTACCTTGGAGCCAGCATATTATGGACTGAAACCTCTACAAACTGTGGGCTATATAAACCCTTCCTTCCTTAGGTGTTGAGTATTTTGTGACAGCAACAAGAAAAGTCGGTAGGACACAAGCTAACTTTGTGAAGAAAAGAAGTTTACTTAGTTGGCGGCTGTTCTGGAGTTCAAGGGCATGATAGCAGCATCAGCTCAGCTCTGATGAGGACCTCTGGTGGACAGAAGAGTTGCTCCTTCGAGAAGATCATGCCTCAAAGCAGAGGCTGGAGTCCCACAGTTCCTTCCAAGAGTGCACCCCACAATGACCTAAGGACCTCCTGGTAGGTTCTCTCTCTTAAACATCCTGTCTCCCACCACCACACTCAAGACTAAGCCTTCAAGGTGCAAATCTTTGGGTGTTAAGAAACATCCAAACCACAGCATGCCTCAAAACTCTTTCATCGAGTCCCAGCCCAGGCTCAGCGTGGGCCGGACCCTCTCCCACCCCCTCGGGCCGCCCCCCACCACTACGC
>NW_004524888.1:542363-562038 GCF_000260255.1 Octodon degus | reverse complement strand
AGCAATTAACCACTAAGAAGAATATATGCAGTGTATTATTTGTTGAAACTGTACTTTCGATTTGATTTGAAACTGTCTCATTGCTATATGTTTATCATTAAAACTTTGAAAAAAAAAAAAGCTCTTTCATTCTTTGTTACCCAACTCCAAAGCCACATCCACATCTGCAAGCATTTGTTACAGCCACATCCCACTTCCTGGTACAAAATCTATATACTGGTTTACTAGGGCTGTATACTAATTACAGTGCCACAGATTTGATGATGGCTTATGATAACAGGAATTTATTCTCATTTATTTTAGAGGCCAGAAATCTGAAATTGAGAGGTCTACATAGCATATTCAGCTAATGACTTCAGGGGAGGTCCTTCCTTACCTGTTCCTAGCTTCTGGCTGCCCCCAGAAATCCTTGCTATTTAAGCTTGTGGCTGTCTCTCTCCACTCTGCCTCCACCAACCTATGGCCTTTGTCCTTATGTGTATGTCTGTATGTCTTCTTAACAAAGCACCAAACACTGGATTTAGGGCCTTTCCTAATCTAAGAGGGCAGTTATGCCTGTCATTCATATTAGTGCTGTCTTAGAATCCATCTCCACGTCCTGTCCCTGGTTCATCACATGTGACCTACATATTTGAGACAGATATGGCCCCCATGGCCTAAACTACCTGACCACTTCTGTTGTAACATCAATGAACTTGACGATGGAACGCTGCATTCTTATCCTTAGCCCTACAAGTTAACCAAACCAGCCCTGTTTTTGGAAATCCACCCCAATCATACCTCAAATGCCAGTAAAAGCTGAGGTTCACAGGTCCCTTCCTCTTGTTCCTTATCCACTGGTTGAGCACATATGTCCTACCCCCCACCTTTTTCTTCCCATTGACCTAGCTGTCTGCCCCCTGGGCTCTGTAAGAAATAAACTTAGTCTTTTGCCATTCTGGTCCGAGTGTCCTTGACAAAGCCATAGCCCACCACACCAAATCTAATTTAAACCCCTCACTTTGCAAATCACAACAACCTCATCTTGATTGTATCTGCAATGACCTGGCTTCCAAGTCTGGAAAACATGAATTTTGGAGGAATGTATTCAACACATTGCAACCTTCTCTGTCTCAGAAACTGTCTGCTGCCCAGTTTCTGGGGTTCACCCTTTACATAAATTCCTTGAATAACAGTCCAGGCAGCAGAGTCTGAGCCTGGGAGAAGCCACGCAGGATGCAGCAGCCCTATGCTCAGCATCAGGTCTTCCTTGGTGGGTGCCGTGAGGACAAGAGCCTCTTCTCCTGAGGGCTTGAAGAACAGAGAACAGAATCCTGTGTGCCGGGGTGGAGGGGTGGGGTGCTGGATTGCGGGCCTCAACCAGCAAAATGATCACTCTTTGGTTCTGGGAAGGAAGTGTTTTCTGATAAGCCCCTAAATTATCTTACTTGGAGGCAGGAGTTGGTTTTGTGGGGGCAAGGCAGAGGCCAGCCTGGGCAACTTAATGAGGCCTTGTCTCAAAATAACATTTTAAAAAGAACTTGAGGGCATAAGCTTAGTGGTAGCATTTTGCCTAGCATATGTGATACTCTGAGTTCAATCCCCATTACTGGGGGGGAAAGAAAAAGGAGGGATAGTGGGAGATTTGCTTCGGGGGACACATGTGGCATGTGCAGCAGGAGAACAGCCTGAGAGTCCCAGAGGGGAGGGCTGGTCCTGCAGGAAAGAGTCAGACTTTAGTCCCATTCAGAAATGCTGTGAGCTCTGGGTGGGGCAATGTGGCCAAAGCAGGTGACTCTGGAGGGCACAGGCTGATCTATGCAAAATGGTGGCTGCTGGGTAAAGAGGGCAACAGTCATCAGGAGACCTGACAATGCATAAAGTCTACCCACTCACAGAACTGCTTTACATGAAATCAGAGGTCAGATGTCCCCCTGCCTCTGTTTGGGCCTCACGGAGAGCCTCTTCCTTTCAGAGCCAAGACAGCTAGAGCTCGAGTGGCCCACTCCTTCCATGGTCATGTGACCCCATCTCAGGTCCTATGGCCATGCTGAGCTAATCCCTGGGGCTGAAGGACCGGGGATGGTCACTGGCCTTGCCCATGTCACAGGATTCAGAGGATAGAGTCAGCTTCCCTGAACACCCTTGACTTTCCAGAAGTGTGGAGCCCAGATGACCTATAGTCAGGGTCCACTTCTCTGAGATGGGGGTCCCTGGCTGTTCCCAAATGCATGGTCATGGCCTCATGTTTTCTGTTAATTAACAGCATGTGAGAAAACACCCAGAGACCAAGACCATTGGAAAGACTAGATATAATTCTGCCTAGGAACAGGCAGGCTGAAATTGGAGTGATACCAGCATATATCTGGAGAGGAAGCTAAGAATATATAGGGGTAGGGGTAGGGGGTTGTAGTCTCAAAGAATCTGGATGGAATGTTTAAGGTCAAAACCACAAGGACGATCTGCACAGGTGCACATGTAAAGCTGGGTCTTCTGGCATCATGGAGACTGCAGGTCTAGTCCTACATGTCTTTTTGGCCATTAATTTTTTTTTCCTCTGGCAGTACTGGGGATTGAACTCCTTCAATTCTTGTTAGCTGAGGGCAGCATGGATTCCTGTTGTTTATAGAGGGCATCATGTTTATTGGAAAAGTCTTTCTAATGTCAGGTGGTCAGAGAGGGCTGCATCCAGCCTGGGACCAGTGTGGGGTTCAGCCTGGAACCAGCCTGGGGCATTCATTGGCAAGGGGGCAGGTGAGGCACTGAGGAAACAAGGACAGCAGAGAGGGTGGGCATCATCCTCAGGTACCCCAAGAATGCTTGCACTCAGGGTTCAAGGGAGAGCTAATAGGTGAGAGGTGGCTGTGACCACTGTGGCTGAGATGCAGCTTCCTGCAGGGCTGTAGAGGCCTTGGCCAGACCCTCTACCTGGGAGCAGGCACTGAGCCTAGAAACTCATGCAGCAGGATGGTAGGGAGAGCTCTGGAGACCAACAGGAAGGCCTGATTTTTGGGACATTATATGCAGCATGTAGAATGTCAGCCAGGCTGCTCTCAAGCCTCTACCGACCTTGTTCCCTCCCTCCTTGGCTCCCCCAGGCCCCAGCTTCATTCAACACCCCTGAAACTGAAGGAGGAGACTGCGGCACAGTGCGCCCCTTCTCCACTCAGTTTTCTCCTTCATGAATGGGGTAGGAGCCTTTCACCTAGAGTAATTGATGACCTCATTAACCGCATTGGGGCAGGGTGCATCCAACTGCCTTGGGAACATGGCACCCAGAGAGAGGAGATGCTGACAAGGGTGGGTGGGCTGGACTCCACTGCCCTGTACCAGGGGCTGCCTGTGTAGGCAGCTGGCCCTACTCACTGGAGGGAGCCTGCAAGGAGGCACCGGAGTAGGGTCCCCATGCAGCTACCTGACATCCCCCTGGAGGACCTCTGGTCTGCAGAGACGTAAGTGGGCCATCTCCTTCCAGGACACCCAGTGCCAGCACTGGGCTTAGATGAGTATGGATTCATGGAGGCAGAAGTGGGCCTGCACACCTCCACTAATGGTAGGGTGGAGGCCAGGGCACCCCAAGGCACAGCTTTTGGGGGTAGTTCTCCTACCTCCATGGGAATGTAGGAAACCACTTTGCTGTAGTGTGACCCTCCCAGATCTGAATTCTCCTCTGCCCTCCTATGAGCATGGTGACCTCAGTGTTCCTGTCTTTATGGTGAAGCTGGAGTGTCTCATGGCCTTGGCACCCAGTGGCCATGGCAGAGGCAGGAGAGTGCGGGCTTCCTTAGTTGTAGGCAGCTGAGTTAGACAGACTATAAGCAGTCAGACAGGGCCAGGCCCTCGAAGGAGACAGCCTGGAAGACATGATCCCTTGCAACTGAGAGAGATGGATGCTCCTGCTGTGGGCCAGACCTAAAGACTAAAAATCGAAGAAATGTTTACCTCCCTAAAAAAACGATCTGAGATTGATAACCATCTTGAGGAAGCCTGGAAGAATCACCAATCCAACCACTACCGGCTGCTGGATAAACTCCTGTTCTACATTCATGACCACTTGCTACGTGACTCACTTCCTCATCTGGTCCTGGATTTAGTCAATTTTACCTGAGCAATTGTGCTTGTAACCCTTTTGGTTGTCCACAATTTCGTCCCACCTCATGTGCAAGTTTCCATATTTTCCACTTTAGACCCACCTTACCACAAGGTTTCACTCTATAAAAATCCCTAGAAACGGCAGGTTCCTGGCCAACCCACTCTGGTCTTCTGTCTGTCTCTTGGACAGAAGCTTTCTTTCCCCCAATAAAAATATTCTGCTCTTAACCTCTGTTTGTTCCTAAAATTCATTCTTCAGATTTAGAGAACACGAACTTGTCCCAGGTAGCTTTCAGGTTGAGAGTTTCACTCCCCTATATCATTCTGACCTCATTTCCTATCTGTACAGTGAGGGTTCCAGGCCCAAAGTGCTTGAGGTCATGTGGCAGGACAGGCACGACCTTGAGACCTCCAAGGGCTGTCTGCTGTCATTCACTGCACAGTTGCTGTGTGCCAGATCCTTCCCTCAATAAACTTTTGTTCTGCCTAAGAAAGCAGGTTAAATAAGAGAACAATGAGCTAAAGAAAAAAATAGCAGCTAGGGGCAAGGGCTTGCCAAGGAAGCCACATCTGGAGCTGCAGGCAGAGTCCCCAGGAGCAGAAAACAGCTGGCAAAGGTCTGGACAAGGCTGACATTCCAAAGGCTGGTGGAATGAGCTTGGCAGGGACAGGATGACAGAACAGGCAGGAAGTGTGCTGGGCGCGGGAACTATGGGGGGTATCCAATCCCCTTGGTCCCAGAAACCCAAGAGTCATTCAGCGCATTTGCTCCCAGGGAGCTGGGCACTCAAGAGGTGAGGCTCATGCCAAGTAGCAGGGCCTGGTGTATGAACACATGGAGGTACGGTGAGTGAATCTCAGCTGGTCCCTACTTCACTGTGTGACCTCAGGCAAGTGCCACCCCTCTCTGGGCCTTAGTTTCACCCCTCTTAAGATGCTCCCAGAGTCATGATTCTCCTCTCAGGTGATTGTAGGAGCTGCTTAGCCTGCAGTCATTCCTCTTTGCCAGGACAGTGGGGAGAGCCAACAGCGTACTCTGGGCTTAAGGGAGAGGCAGTCAGCAGCTGCTGAAGGGACCTACAGCTCCCAGGCAGGGAGCTCTGCAGCAGCTTCTGAGGGGCCAGGCTCCTCACCTCTGTTTTGCTCCTTTTTCCTTGTTAAACCCAATGTTCTGCCTGGCACAAGGAGCACTGGCCTGCAGGGTATGTGGACACCAGTCAGGTGAGCACAGCAGAGCCCCACCCAGGACCTGACTGTAATGCCAATCAGATATCTGCTGCAGGGAGCCCTTCTCAGCCCACCCAGGAGATCCCTCACTCTAAAGCTGGGGTAGCCCCCTCCCCTTGTGAGGGTCAGGACTGGCATGGGGAATGGGAAGAGGAAGGATGGGAGGAGGAGAGAGATTAAGCACCAGTTCATCTGGTGTACTGCCTCCAAGATGGGCGGTGGTATATGTCTGGGGTGTGAGAAAGGACAGGGAGGGGCAGTATGTTGGTGGTGGTGGGGGACAGCTCAGATGCTCAGGTGTGGAGACTCCAGGCAGCTGTGCCCCTGCAGCCTTTCCACTGGATGCAACACCGAAGAAAGGAGAGTCGACAGCCACCACTGTGAACAAAATGAACTCAGAGCTGGGCTGACTGGATTGTGGTGAGGCCTGGGGATAGGTAGGGGGTGACAATCCAATCAAGGGGCATATCCTGCCCAGGGCTCAGGATGACACCTTGTCTCTGTAGAGTCACTTCTGGGACCTGTGCTAGGGCTGGGAAACCCCACAGCAGACTCTGGGTCCCCACAGACTGCATTCCCTGCTGGAGTTGCTGTGCCCCATCTGCCTGCTTTCATGAGCCTCTCAGGAGCCTCCCCTGCCTGACTCTTTCCTCAGCTATTGGGTGGAAATTTCAGGGTAGTGGTGAGATGGCAGGGGCAGTTGAGGCCAGAGTCTGGCCCTTTAAGAGAGCCTGGGTAGGGCTGAAGCCAGTGGTCAGGAGAGAGGGCAGGGTGTGGCTAAGAAGAGCTGCATAGCAGAGTTCCCACCTGTGGGTGGCACCCTCCCTCCTCAACCCCTGTGCTGAAAGCCAGAGCAGGTGGAATAGGCAGTCCTGGAGGAACAGCTGCCAGGACCTGGCCCAGTTCCCAGCTGGGCACTATTTGGTGTAACTTCGCTTCTCTCAGCCTCAGTTTCCTCAGTGTGAAATAGGATCAGGGGATCCAGCAAAGCTTGGTGAACTCAGGACAGAGGCCCAGGTACATGTGGGGGTAAGGGGACTTCCATACAGCCCACCTGTCTCTTACCTCACCTGTGGCCTGGTGGGCCTCATCCCACACACCTGTGTGCCCTCCTGCCACACCTGTGAGTCTGCAACCTCACCTGTGACAATCACTTATTTTTGGCTCCCTCAGCCTCAGGGCTTGGTGCATACCCCATGACTTTCGTCATGTGTCCATGTCGTGGTTTTATATCTAGGTATCCCTCTAAAGCCTCCTGTACTCATAGGTGGGGGGCTTTGAGGAGGAGACTGGATCATGGGTGGGGGATACTTAGCACTGATTAGCCTACTGATGGGTGGGTTTGTTTATAGCTGAGTGTTGGGAGGTGAGGCATGGTGGGGAGAGGTGGGTCATTAGGTGTGGCCTGGAAAGTCTAGTTCCCTCCTCCTCCCTTGCTCTTTCTCTCTCTCTCTCTCTCTCTCTCTCTCTCTCTCTCTCTCTCTCTCTCTCTCTCTCTCTCTCTCCCCCCTCTCTTTCTCTCCTGCACTGCCTTGGACTCAAATCTCTACAAGCTCTGAACTAAAATAAATCTTTTCTTCTTTAACGTGTGGGTGCTGGGTATTTCGCCCCAGCAACGAGACAGTTACTAAGACACCTCATGTCTTGTACACAAGCCCCTTATCCTGTAGTATAGTGCAGCCACTCGCCCACCTCTCAGAGCACCAGGAATTCGGAGTTGCTCCCAGCCAGGTGTGGAGTCCATGTAACTCAGTCATTTGTCTTCTACTCCTCCCCCAGATTTTTGCCTTGCGGGTGACCCACTGAGGAGAGAGGGAGAGAACCCTGAGGCTGAGCCCACGCGCTGACAGCTGGCATTTATTTAGGTGGAGAAGCACTGCATCTGCCTGCAGGGAGGCAGCCACACTCTCCCAGAGTTGCTGCCCAGACCCAGGCAGCATGTATCCAGAGAGGCCTGGGAGGCCACCATTCCCTCCTCCACAGGTGACTCCAGCCTTGGCAGAGGACAGAGAAGGGAGTGGAGCCCAGGGAAAGCGGATCACAGTGCAGCTCACAGAGTGCAGGCAAGAGGAGTGAGGTGGTTTGTGTTTCTCTGTCCCCCAAGGCCTCATTTGAACATAGGTAGGGCTTTCTGAGATGGCTGAATCTAGAGCATGTGAGGTTGGAATTAGGGGTGTGTGATTACCACATTAGCCCACTGGCTTGGCATCACCCTAATCCTGGCAGCCTGGAGACAATATAAGGGACAGAAAGGGGATGGCCTTCCCCCCTGCTTACTTTGCCACCATGCCTGTCTGCCGTGTGACCCCCACCTCCACCTTGGAGCCAGCTGATTATGGACTGAAACCTCTACAAACTGTGAGCTAAGTAAACCTTTTCTTCCTTTAACTGTGGATGTTGGGTATTTTGTCTCCGAAAAAAGACAAAATAACTAAGACAAGGGAAGAGGCTAGGATGAGGTGCAGACAACCCTACCAGCCCCAGTGGTGAATACAGACCAGGAGGGATGTTGCCAACCCTGGGCACCACCCAACAGTCCTCTGTCTTTTGGAGATGGCACCGCTGCTCAGCCTGCTCAGATGACGTGGATTTACATAGTGGCCCATATTCACTGCTCTGGGCACACTGCTGGGGCTGGCGCTGGAGACCAAGCTTTTGCCTTGGACTAGCTGGATCCTTGTGGGCAGGTGGCTGTTCCACTCTGGGCCTCAGTTTCCTCCAGAAGACCCCAAGGGCCAAATGTCCAGCTCCAGGTCATCAGCCTATCTTCAGCATCCCAGACTCATTCCTTCACAGGGCCCTGATGTCAGCTCCCCGGAGAGCACAGGCAATGTAAAGATCTGTAGGAGGCATTGTTCATGGAGCAGCTGTGTCTGCTGGGCTCTGAGGTTGCTGGACGCCTGGACTGTCCTGAGCTGTATCCCCATGGGCAGCGGCTCTCAGAGCCTCCAGCCAGCGCTGCTGTAGCTCTGAGGAGGAGCTGCTCAGGTACCAAGACTGCTGGGCCTGCTGCAGCTTCCATGTGTGCCCAGCCTCCTGTGCCTCCTTGGGGTCTGGCACATGCACTGTGCAGCCGGGTAGATGGATGGTGTTCAGCAGCGGGCCATCCTGCAGCACAAGAGAGAGGCTCGGTGTGTCCCCTCAGGCAGCCAGGCCCAGCTCCCCATGGTACCAAGGACACTGAGCCAGGCAGGCCTGGTGGGCATAGCTGACCGACCTCTGTCAACAAACAGGCCACCCACAGGCTCTCTCTCATGGATGACACCTCATTGGACACTCAGACCCTGTGGGACTGCTGCCCATGGAAGGAGAAAGAGGGCAGCGCCTGAAACACAGGCAAGAGCATGTGGGGCCAAAAGGGATTGAGCAAGGGTCCCAGATTGGGGCAGGGCTGCATGGGTCAGGTCTTGCTGCTTCCCACCCTGCCACCCAGCATGCGAGAATGAAAGGGTGAATGAAAGAATGGAGGTGGAAGACAGGGGCAACCCTGTGCCCTCTACCTGCCCTACCTCTAACCCTGGCTGGATCTAGAATCCTAACATTAGCTCCTGTCTTCCTGGAGTGAGGAGCAGAGGCATAAAGAGAAACTGAGACTCCAGGTCACATTGTTGGGGTGGGTCACCAACAGGGCTGCCCACACCTGCAGCAGGCAGCAAACAGCCAAGGGTTTGGGGGCAGGAGGGGGTATGGGGCACACACCTGGCCACTTCCCTGCAGCTGCAGCACCTGAGGGGCTGAGGCGGGGATGGCAGCCCACACCTCATTCCAGGCCACACCATCCTCCGAGAGTCGCAGGGGGCCGCAGAGCACATTGGGCTGGGGATCTGCAGAGGATAGCTTCCAAGGACACAGAGACACAGGTTAGGAATGATCTCACCTGCAGTGGTCACTCCCTTCCTAGGAGGCAGGGTCAGGCCACTACTTGGAAGGAACTAGCCCCTGAGATGCTTGGCTCTGGGACTCCCAGGACAGCCCTCAGGATTGAAACAACAGCCCAGGTAGGCACAGCCAAGAGGCTTCACCACTGGGGCCCCATTCTACCATGCTTCTAATAGTCCTAACTCCTTGACTTCTTAGACAGACCTAGATCAGGGTTCCCCACAGCTGTGAGCAAGCCAGGACAGCTAGGAGCTCTGATCACAGCTCCCAACCCCTCATGAATGGGGCAGGAAACCAGGAGTGGAGCTGACACATATTCCATTCTCATCTACTCCGGGCTGCAAATGGTTCCCCAGCCTCAGCCCGGACCATTTATGAGAAGCCCAGGGTGCACAGGGCACCATTGTTTGCATTCTGATGCTGATTGTTCCAAGTGGCTCTCCTGGTCCCAGGCCTGTGGACCCTGTTGCGATGCTGCTTCATCTGTTCTGGTCTCAGAAGATTAGACTACTCACCTGTGTGCTCTGCTTGGGCTCAGTGGATGACTCGGTGCTGGAGGTTGTGGGGGCTGCAGGCTCAGTTAGAAAACACCCTTTGCAGACACGGCTCTGTCTGTTGTTCTCAGCCTTGAACTCAGAGCACTTCCCACAGATGACCTACAAGACAGAGAGAACTTGTGACCCACATTCTGTGTCAGCAGCAGAAGAGGGACCTAAGAGTGTGGGGCAAAGTAAAGGCTTATCCAGAGCCCCATCCTAAGAACAGAGAGCAAGGACAGTCCCCTGAGTGTCCTGCCTTTCCCACCCCAACAACTCAGGCCCGAGGATCTGTATGCAAGAGGGGGAAGAGCCACCTGGCACATGAGAAGACCCCCATATCAGAATGAACCCATCCTGGCCAAATCAAAGCCTCACAAATCAAAACCTCACACCCTGAGCACACCTATTCTCCTCAAACAAGCAAGCACACCCAGAGGCATTGCAAGGCCCTCGCGCTACTTGTGAGATAGAGGATGGGGCAGCTGCTGTGGGAAATGGTGTGGTGGTTCCTCAGAATCGTAAACAGAATCACCTAGTGATGTGAGCCAGCCATGCCACCTCTGGGTGTATATTCAAAGTAACCTAATGCAGGAGCCTGAAGAGACATTTGCATAGCTGTGTCCACTAATGGATGAGTCAAGAAATCATGGTCTGTCTGTCCCATGGGGAGTATTGTTTAGACAGGCAGGTGGCACATGGGAATGACGCCAAAGGCCTCCAGGGATGTTTCCATAACTCTCACCGTCCTGATCCCCACCACCTCACCCACTGGCAGACCCCTCTTCTCCTCCAGCTATCAGATCTATCTCTCATCTCACATTCCCTCTTTCTGCTGCATCTTCATCCCAGCACATAAATCTTTTCTCCTGTCTCAGCACCATTTCCACACACCCCTGCACCCTGGCCATGTGCACACTCTTCGGGAATGTTGCCTCATCATCCCATCCTGGCCTTCTTGTGGTCAAATGCAGGGATGACTTTGGTTCTAGGGCCTTTGGGTCCTTGTAGCATGAACCTACTCTCTTGTGTTGTGCACCAGTCTGTGGACTGTCTTCCATGCCCTCTTGACCTTGTTAATTAGTACTGGGGAACTCAAAGGGCACCACTGCATGCCAGTGTCTTCAGCCCTGAGCACGGCCCACTCTGCCCTCCCACTTGGCCATTGCACTGACACATGCTAGCCATCTCTTCACTTGGCAGCTTGCCTAGGTGCCCACTTCTCTCCCATCCCAGAACTGGTGCTAGGTCAGACAGCCCTCCCATCTCTCACCAACCACTCCATTCTCTTCTCACTGAGGACCCTAGCCTCTACCCTTCTCCCATACACTCTGTACCCACATGTGGTCATTGGAGCCCACTGTGCAAATCCTCCACCTGGCCTTGCTGGATTCCCTGAGCCTATGTACATTTTGGGTCTGAGCCATAGCCTGTGAGAGATACTGTGTCCTGCATGCCCTTTAGCTCATCTACCAATCCACCTACTCCCATCTGTCCACCCATCCATCCACCCTCCAATCCATCCATTATCCATCCAACCATTCATTCATCCATCCAAAGACTCATCCATTTCTTCTCCCCTTCTGCCAACTCTGGTCAGCATGACAAGGTTTTACAAGAAGTTACAAGAAACACCAGTCTAGACACAGGTGCTGGTACCTTTTTGTAAAACAGCTCCCAGTGGCTCTGCTAAGAACCACTCACTAATATAGATGTGATTTTAATATCTTAACCTAAAAGTACCGGATCGCCAATCCCTTCCTTGGGTTACTTTTAAGTTCATTCCTGAGCAACAACTCAGCAGCCCATTCTCAGATGCCAAGGCATTGGAGGTACTGAAGAGGAGTCGAGATGGTGTGTGCTTGGGGCACCAGTCAGAGTGGCTGCCCATCACACGAAGCCACCAGACCTTTGTCATTGCTGGAGTACAGGCCAGTAGAAGGGCATTTCCATGGGGCCACACCCTTCATTTTCTGCTGCCTGTTTCATGCCAGGGCACTATGCTTCCAAACCTAGCCCTTTTTCTGCTGCAAAGAATGTTGTTGGTCCCCAGAGCTGAGTAGAGAGATTTGGTTGCCACAGTGTAGTTCTCCAAGGGCTCACTGATGTGTGCTCTGGGGGCCTCCTGCTCCCTGTGGAGGCCCCAGTGGGCAGCTGCCTGCCCCTGCTTGGAGCCTCCCCACTCACCACCCCGCACAGCTTGCAGTGGTGTTTCCTCTTGGTGATGGAGTTGAAGGTCTCGCCGCAGCTCTTACAGCTCTGTTTCTCCTTGTCACGTCTGGCCTTAGAGGACAGCTTTCTGGACTCCAGCTAAAGGAGGCAAGTAGCTGCCGTCAGTTTGTGGAGAGCACATGCACCTTACCCCCTGGGAGTGGGAGTAGCTCATGACAATGCCTGCGCCCCCAAATCAGGGCAAAAGTAGACCATGAAGAGAGGGTGAGGTAAACAGCCAAGCCAGGCCCTTCTGCCCTCTCCCCCAGGGACCAACCCCCCAGCAAAACACAGAGTACAAGTCAATGCATCAGGACCTTTACTTCTGACAGAACTAGGTCCACGATTTTTTGTTTTTTGTTTTTTTGTTTTTTTTTTAACATCTCTGTGGGAGCCAAGGGGAGGAAGATGGGCAGGGATGGGCAGGAGTCTCCACAGTCAGTGAATGGTGCTGAGGACAGAGTGGCCCTACCTGCAGCCCCATGGCCACATGGGCCCCAAGATCTTTAGCATCATCCTTAACCCCGCATACACTTGCTCTGTGTTGGGCATTTGGGACCATCCACACTCTGCTAGGCATTACACATACACAGACACACATGTGCCCACATGTGCAAGTGCTGACAGCGGGGAAGCCAAGGCTCATGCCCCACTCTGTCTCTGGTGAGGCCACCTGAAGTCCCTACAGAGGAAAGTGGGATGGAGGGCAAGAACAGCCTCACCTGGAGCCCCAACTGAGCCTCAGGCCTTGGTTTCCCTCTCTCACCACCAGCAGTGCAAGGCTGGAGATAGACCTGAGGCTCCTGCTGTGCCCTCAGTGACTAGGACACTCTGAAAAGTCCCTTTTCGCTTCTGTGCCTCAGTTTCCTCTCTGTAAGATGGGGTGAACACCTGTCCTGAACTTCATTCCTGTACACAAATGCCTGTCTGGTTTGGGCAAGTTACCAGATACCTTTTCAAGAAGCTCCAGTGGCGCAATCGGTTAGCGCATGGTACTTATATACCAGATACCCTTTCATGTCACAAGGACCCCAGAAATGCCACTGGGCAAAGGAATAGTTGCCTGTGCTTTGGAATCCTCCCAATACATGCACCAGTGCTTCCTCTCCAGGGAGGAAGGAGGGCTTCTTGCTGACACAGAAGTCACCATTGTTAAGATTTTAAGAAAAGCCAAGGATGTTTATAAAATCCTCAGCACACCAGAGCTGGAGCAGCCATGATGCGACTGGCTTCGTGGGTCTCCCTCAGATCTTATGTTGAAGCCCCGATCTCCACTGTTTCAGAATGTGACTATTTGCATAGAGGGCCCTTAAAGCTTTTATTAGGGTATAGTCACCTTGGGGTAGTGTATGACTGGGGTCCTTTTAAGGAGGTCAAGACATAGACACATACAGAAGATGGAGGGAGAAGATGCCATTTGCCAGCCAAGTGGCAAGGCTGCAGGAGAAATCAACACTGACAACGATTTGGCCTTGGGCTCCAGCCTCCAGGACCGGTGGTTTGAGTTGTGTGGGAATCTGTTACTGCAGCCCCAGCAAATGATAGCATTTCCTTGGTGCCAAATCTGGCCCTGCGCCACCAGCTGTGCCACGTGAGACAGGACTCCATCACTGTTGTTGCCTACAGCTCTCATCATATTGAGGCCAGGGCTCAGCCCCCTGCATGAGGGACCCAGGACCAGGGCTGGATCTCTGAGATGAGAGCCACTCCTGATGCTGAGCCCAGGTCTCTATCTCAGGAGCTGCTCCAAGGATGAAGGTGTGGGATGATCTTGGCCTCCCACTGAGGTTTACCCCATGGCCTGTGGGAGGGCAGGTGGGAGCTGGCCTCATCCTGGCTCCCCATTGCCTGCACCTTTCCCATGCCACTGTTGCCCCCTAACTGCTCTCAGCCCCTGCAGGGCTCTCCTTTGGACCACCTCTCAGGACTGTTGGAGGGCAGACATGTTCTGAGGTGAGAAGAAGGTACCCTCTCCAAGGCACAGAGAGGGTAGAGAGAAGGCAGATGATAGGGAAGAGGAAGGAGGCCATCCTGGGGCCTGCAATGGCCCTGCAGTCTCCACCCACTTCCCCTTTGCAAAGTCCACATCCCTGACTTTCAGGTGAGGAAGCTGAGGGCCCAGGTGATTTGCAGCCTGGAAGCCCTGACGTGGCTTTCAGTGTCCCTGGGAGACACCACTAGGCAGCACTACACAGTAGCTGAGAATGCTGAGAGCTGCAGGGGTTGTGATAGCTCAGGGTTGGTGGCTGAGAACTCAGAGCGGTGGAAAGCCAGTCCCAGCCCAAGTTCAAGGGGAAGTTCCTGGAGGTCGCCCACAGTCAGGAAAGCAGAGCCAGGCCAAGGGCTTGGACAAGGACCCAGTCCTGCACTGGCTCCCGTGAGGTGGAGGTCCTCTGTTGCCCACTCTTGATGCAGTTCTGCCCATGACCGCACCAGTACCCTAAGACAGAGGTCTGGCTGGGTGTGTAGCTTGCAGGTGTCAGATGGCCAAGGGGAAGGGGCCCACCTGGAAGCCAGGGACAGGTCTCTTGGCCAACCACACTTCCATTCTGAATGGGGTTATTGGGCAGGTTGACCAAAGGAGTTGGCCAATTGTGGTTACTGTGCCCAGCAGGCTTGATGACAGCAGCCTGATCCAGGCCGACTCAATAGTGATTGAGGCCTTGACTTTAGGGGCTCCCAAGGATCTTCTCACAAGCCTAGGGAGATGGGCAGTGAGTCGAGGAGCACCTATGTCAGGTATCTGACAAGGGCTCAGAGTCTGTAGATGTCAGCATCAGAAAGGCTAGGCCACGTCTTCCCAGGAAGCTGGAGAACAGTGGCTTGTGCAATAACCAACCCAGCAACTCCACTTCCAGAGACCCCAAAGGGGCTAAGGTGGACTCAGAATGTGGTTTCTGCTGAGCACCAGTGATGCTATTCCCCCAAATTTCCTCTTCATCAGAGGTAGCTGTACATTAGAAACTGGAGGGAGAATTCAGTAGCACAGACTCGGACCCCCATCAATAGACTTAAGGAGGCTTTGTCACTTGTAATAGACAGCAAAGGGATGCACAGTAGGGAGTACATGTGGGCACAAGCCACAGACACAGGGCCACGGGACAGGCTAGGCCTGGTTCCTCTATTCTCTGGGCGGCTTTGCCCTGGAGCAATGGAAGGCAGCCTTGAGCACTGTGGGGGAGCCACTGGCACAAAACTGGCCAAGGCAAGTGCCTCGCTGGTGTCTCACATGGGTCCGTGTGTCACCCGTGGTAGGTCTGGAGGCCTTGGTGGGGGGAGGGGATTTCAGATTTCTAGGCTTCTGTTAAGGGCAACTAGACTTTTACAGAATGAGGAAGTGTGAATTCTGCAAGGTCTCTTGCAAAACATCCTTGTGGTTTAAATTTTCTTAAGAAGGAAGGGATTACAGAAATTGTATGTCTGAATTTTTTTTTTTTTTCAGTACCAAGGATTGAACTCAGGACCCTGAGCTTGCCAGGCAATCACTTATTCTACTGAGATATCTCCCTGGGCCCTAGAAATTATATGTCTGAAGACATCTCAGCTCAGGGAATTTTACCATCACACCATATCTGGGCATCATGGCACATGCCTGGAATCCTAGCATTCTAGGTAGCAGGAGAATCAAATCTTAAGCCCAGCCAGGGCAATGGAGTACCTGAATGAACCTGTCGCAAAAACTAGGAAAAAAAAAAAAAAAACATAAAAGGGAAAGGAGCTGAGGATATATCCCAGTGTAAAGGCTCTGGGTTCAATCACAGATGGCCAGAAAGAAGGAAGGGAAGAAAGGAATGAGGGAGAGAAACAAGGGGAGGGATAGAGGCAGGGAGGGAGGGAGGGAAAGAGGGAGGAAAAAGGAAGGGAAGGGGAAGGAATGGGAGGAGAGGGGAGGGGAGAGGAGAAAAGGGGAGAGGAGAGGGGAGCAGGGAAGGGGAGAGGAAGGAAGGGAAGGGAAGAGGAAGGAAGGGAAGGGAAGAGGAGAGGGCAGGGCAGGGCAGGGCAGGGCAGGGGAGGGCAGGGGAAGAGAGAGAAAGAGAGGGAAGGGGAGGGAAGAAAGGGAAATAAAGTGTTGAACTGAACTTGCTTTGGAGCACCGCATCAGGGTCCACTGAGCACCTGTGTGTCCTGCCTCACTTGCTCAGTGCAGCTTGACGGGTGTGCCCATCCTGGGTCCCACCACAAAGTTCAGTGCAGCTCATGTCTGCTCAGGAAGACACCATAGGAAACACAGGAATGTTCTCTGCAGGGCAGGAGCCTCCTCGCAAGTGCAGCACTGTGGTTGAGGGGCTGGTTGTTGTTGTTGTTTTTAATCTTTTACTTATTTTATGTATTTGGTACAGGGTCTTGCTACACAGCTCTGACTCATAGTGATCTTCCTGTCTCAGCCTCCCTAACGCTGGGATTACAGACATGTACCACCACGTCCAGTTTCAGTGGCCTTCGCAGTATGCCTGGCGTTCCAGAGCTGGCACAGCATATGGTGCCGGAGATCAAACTTGGGTTCTCACGCTTGCCGGGCAGGCACTTAGACTGCTGAGCTACCTCCCAAGCCCCGGGGCTGTTTTTAAATAAGGGGATGCTACCCCTTAGTGTAGATGAAGGGACAGCTACAAGGCAGTAGGGCTAAATTGTGACCCAAGCAGCTGACTTCTGTGGGATGCACGCTGCAAAACCTGTAGAGGGCTCTGAGGCAAGAGCAGTCCAGGTGAGCAGAGCAGGTGGCACATCCCCATGGCCCACTGGGGCCAAAGTCTCCAGCAGGGCTGATGACAACAGCCTGACCGGGCTGACTCTGGACACAAATGGAGGCCTTGACTTTGGGGGATCCCAGAGACCTTCTCACCAGACAAAGAGGTGGGCAGCCAGGAGGAACAGCTATGTAACTGACAGCTTCCCTGGCCTCCTTGTCCAGGGGAAATAGGCTGGGATGGGCAGAAATTCCTGAGGCCTCAGTCTAGGGTCAGTTCAGAATGTGTGTGTTCCCATAGTCTAAAACACTTTTAAAGCACAGCTTTCAGGATCCTTTCAGCTAGAACGTGTCTTCCCTGGGCATTGATCCTACAGTTACCCTCCAGCCTGGGACTCTATGTCACATACAAATGCTCCAAGCTGAGGCCCCTTGGGCAGCCTTATGTGCAGCTGTCCTTCCAAACAACACATATTGTTCCTACCTGTGGCTTCCCACCCTCGGTCCCTCCACTTCTGCTTCCCTGCAGCTCTAGGGCTGAGGACTGGGTATTGGGGAAATGTGGAGCATCTGGGGACCACCATGAAGATGGTCAGGGAACCCGGCCCTTGCCAAGGGACATGGGGCTGACTGTGGAGTTCACCACACATGTGTGACCTGCACAAGCTTTCCTGGACCACGTGACCAGCATTCCTCCAGCAGCAGTCTGGGCAGCCACACCCCACAATCGTGTGCTGCTTTGTACACATTCCTGGATGCTCTAAGAAGTGACTCATGGAGTCACCTGAGTCTGGGTTTGGTCAGCCTCACACACACACACTTAGCAGCCCAGGCAGTTACTGAGGAGAGAAGCATTTTTCCGGACTCCTGGGGCAGGCCACAGGGCTTCACAGAGGTGGGCAGAGAGGACAACAGGTGCAAAGGCCACAGGCCTGGTAGTGTACAAGGAGGCTGTGTGTGTGTAAGAAGCGGGCACAGCCACACACAAACAGGAAGCCACTCTGGGAGTTCAGATGTTTCCAGTATCATCCCACCTCCACCCCAGGCTGCCGTGGAGAGATTCAGACTATCTGTCTTTCAATTTCAACAAAATTTGCCTTTGGGAAGTGTCTGCACTACAGAGCCAGGTAGCACCTTGAATAAAGGGCCTCTTTTTTGCCTGTGGGTATTTATCCCTTCCCTCCTTCTGGTCATGCCCCCAAAATGCTTCAGCCTTCCAAAGCCTCCTGAGCTTCCTCAACATTGTGCGTTGTCGCACATGGTAAAGCTCGGGTGGGAGCACGTTCTTAGCCACCTGGGCAGAGCCCCCACCCCTCCCTGCAGGGTGCCACACTGTTCCACAGGGGAAGAGAGTCATCCTGTTGAAGAGTTAGGGGCAAGAAAGACCCTGACCCTGCTCCTCATGGCCCAGGATGGCCCTATTCCCAGAGCAAGCTCCTTTCCCCTGCTTCACCTCACTGTCCTCCACCTCCTCTATGAACAGAGTTGTCTGTGAGAAAACCCAGGTAGTAGTGATAACCCTACAGGCTCAGGGTCAGGGTCATAGGAGCTGTGGTCAGCATTTCTGGTCAGTCTGAGTCATTGGCTGGTCTGAGGCCTCTTGGGGGGGTCCATACCTACCCAAGGTGCAGTCAGGCCTACTGAAGAGAGAGAGAGAGAGAGAGAGAGAGAGAGAGAGAGACAGACAGACAGACAGACACAGACAGACAGACAGGCTGGCCAACCAACAGACCCACAGACACAGACACAGAAACAAAATGCACAAGTCAGAGAGGAAAGGAGAACGAACAAGCACACAGAGGAGTCAGATGTGAGAGAGGAAAGGGCTGTGCTCAAAGTGAGCAACCCCACACCCCCCACCAGGAGCCCCAACAGTGACCACCTCTGGGATCCAAGTCACAAGTGCCATGCTTCAGACACTGTATACCCAGGCCGTATGTAAACAGGGATGCTCAGGCTGACCCCCTGCCACTGCCTCCAGACAGCCCTTGCCTGGCTCCCCCAGTGACCCCCATAATGCCCCTGCTGAGCACAAGGTGTAGGTCACTCACCCCTGGGGCACCTCCACTGCCGTCAGTCACCACCAAGGGATCCGTGGAGCTTGCGTTCACTATCTGCCAAGGAACAGAGAGGCTGCGCGTGAGGCGGTTCCCGTCCTAGGACCCCACACCTCTGTGCACTGCAGGCAGATGCAAGAGGAGGAATCCGTGCAGTTAATAAATGCCAGGATGTGGGAAGGCCAGTCCCTGGCCCCAGGCCTCTCTCTGGTGCAATTAACATTCTGTAGTGTGGCAGGTACCTGCAGATGCTGGCTCCATGGGCCCACCCAGATCAGGAGACTCTAAATCACCCAAGTCACAGAGTGAGGACGCCCCTTTGCATTCTGTCCTTGTCCTGAGGGGGTCCTTGTGGAGAGTATGCAGCACCAACTTTCTAATGTTAGGAGGCTCGGCTGCCCTTACATCCTCTGTCCCCAGGTCACCTCATAGGAATCTTCCTTCCCATGAATGGTGCAGAGTTGTCTTCCAAAATATACCCAGGAAGCAGAAAATATCGAGCAGATTTGATGCAACCAAGCGATCTACAGACAAAGTGAACATGGTGGGGGGCAGCCTGGGTGTGGGCTGGGGGTTGCTGGGTTGGTTGGAAACAGTGGTCCCCTCATGCACTGCCCCCCAAAAGGCTGAAGGTGAGGGTACCTCTTTCCCTGAGTGCCTCTCCCAGGTGTCCTTGCTGTGACTCCAGTGCTCCCCAAACACTGTGTGGGAGTAGCCATGCCAGGGCCTTCCTCACAGTAGACAGAGATTGGCCCTATGTCCAATCCTCTGTCCCTGACTCCATGAACACATGACAGGAGGGCTGGTCAGTGTGGTCCCTAGCCACAGCCCTGTCTGCCGTGTCTGGTTACTCAGTGGGCTCTCCATAGCCTACCTCTTGCACAACCCAAACCTCCTTATGCAATCTGCCCCTTGAACCTTGGAGCAGTTCCTCAAGGAGTACAGCATGAGCTGCCCCCAGTGGTCTAAGCCCACATCTCCCAGGGAAGCGGAGAAAATACAACTCA